>NW_027193501.1:0-35509 GCF_032444005.1 Ranitomeya imitator | reverse complement strand
CGTTCTCACAACACTGAGGACCAGTCATTCGAAATGACTTCTCCATGCATTTTATGCATTGGTAAATAGCACTATGATGAAAAGTGTGATATGTTTTCAGTTATCTCCTATACTAATAGAGCCACATGCTCACCGGTTTGCCACATGATGTAGGCCTATGGACTGAACAAGAAAACCACCAAAAATTTTAACCAGTCATCGTTCTCACAACACTGAGGACCAGTCATTCGAAATGACTTCTCCATGCATTTTATGCATTGGTAAAAGCACTATGATGAAAAGTGTGATATGTTTTCAGGTATCTCCTATACTAATAGAGCCACATGCTCACCGGTTTGCCACATGATGTAGGCCTATGGACTGAACAAGAAACCACCAAAAATTTTAACCAGTCATCGTTCTCACAACACTGAGGACCAGTCATTCGAAATGACTTCTCCATGCATTTTATGCATTGGTAAAAGCACTATGATGAAAAGTGTGATATGTTTTCAGGTATCTCCTATACTAATAGAGCCACATGCTCACCGGTTTGCCACATGATGTAGGCCTATGGACTGAACAAGAAACCACCAAAAATTTTAACCAGTCATCGTTCTCACAACACTGAGGACCAGTCATTCGAAATGACTTCTCCATGCATTTTATGCATTGGTAAAAGCACTATGATGAAAAGTGTGATATGTTTTCAGGTATCTCCTATACTAATAGAGCCACATGCTCACCGGTTTGCCACATGCTGTAGGCCTATGGACTGAACAAGAAACCACCAAAAATTTTAACCAGTCATCGTTCTCACAACACTGAGGACCAGTCATTCGAAATGACTTCTCCATGCATTTTATGCATTGGTAAAAGCACTATGATGAAAAGTGTGATATGTTTTCAGGTATCTCCTATACTAATAGAGCCACATGCTCACCGGTTTGCCACATGCTGTAGGCCTATGGACTGAACAAGAAACCACCAAAAATTGTAACCAGTCATCGTTCTCACAACACTGAGGACCAGTCATTCGAAATGACTTCTCCATGCATTTTATGCATTGGTAAAAGCACTATGATGAAAAGTGTGATATGTTTTCAGGTATCTCCTATACTAATAGAGCCACATGCTCACCGGTTTGCCACATGATGTAGGCCTGTGGACTGAACAAGAAACCACCAAAAATTTTAACCAGTCATCGTTCTCACAACACTGAGGACCAGTCATTCGAAATGACTTCTCCATGCATTTTATGCATTGGTAAAAGCACTATGATGAAAAGTGTGATATGTTTTCAGGTATCTCCTATACTAATAGAGCCACATGCTCACCGGTTTGCCACATGATGTAGGCCTATGGACTGAACAAGAAACCACCAAAAATTTTAACCAGTCATCGTTCTCACAACACTGAGGACCAGTCATTCGAAATGACTTCTCCATGCATTTTATGCATTGGTAAAAGCACTATGATGAAAAGTGTGATATGTTTTCAGGTATCTCCTATACTAATAGAGCCACATGCTCACCGGTTTGCCACATGATGTAGGCCTATGGACTGAACAAGAAACCACCAAAAATTTTAACCAGTCATCGTTCTCACAACACTGAGGACCAGTCATTTGAAATGACTTCTCCATGCATTTTATGCATTGGTAAAAGCACTATGATGAAAAGTGTGATATGTTTTCAGGTATCTCCTATACTAATAGAGCCACATGCTCACCGGTTTGCCACATGATGTAGGCCTATGGACTGAACAAGAAACCACCAAAAATTTTATCCAGTCATCGTTCTCACAACACTGAGGACCAGTCATTCGAAATGACTTCTCCATGCATTTTATGCATTGGTAAAAGCACTATGATGAAAAGTGTGATATGTTTTCAGGTATCTCCTATACTAATAGAGCCACATGCTCACCGGTTTGCCACATGATGTAGGCCTATGGACTGAACAAGAAACCACCAAAAATTTTAACCAGTCATCGTTCTCACAACACTGAGGACCAGTCATTCGAAATGACTTCTCCATGCATTTTATGCATTGGTAAAAGCACTATGATTGAAAAGTGTGATATGTTTTCAGGTATCTCCTATACTAATAGAGCCACATGCTCACCGGTTTGCCACATGATGTAGGCCTATGGACTGAACAAGAAACCACCAAAAATTTTAACCAGTCATCGTTCTCACAACACTGAGGACCAGTCATTCGAAATGACTTCTCCATGCATTTTATGCATTGGTAAAAGCACTATGATGAAAAGTGTGATATGTTTTCAGGTATCTCCTATACTAATAGAGCCACATGCTCACCGGTTTGCCACATGCTGTAGGCCTATGGACTGAACAAGAAACCACCAAAAATTGTAACCAGTCATCGTTCTCACAACACTGAGGACCAGTCATTCGAAATGACTTCTCCATGCATTTTATGCATTGGTAAAAGCACTATGATGAAAAGTGTGATATGTTTTCAGGTATCTCCTATACTAATAGAGCCACATGCTCACCGGTTTGCCACATGATGTAGGCCTGTGGACTGAACAAGAAACCACCAAAAATTTTAACCAGTCATCGTTCTCACAACACTGAGGACCAGTCATTCGAAATGACTTCTCCATGCATTTTATGCATTGGTAAAAGCACTATGATGAAAAGTGTGATATGTTTTCAGGTATCTCCTATACTAATAGAGCCACATGCTCACCGGTTTGCCACATGATGTAGGCCTATGGACTGAACAAGAAACCACCAAAAATTTTAACCAGTCATCGTTCTCACAACACTGAGGACCAGTCATTCGAAATGACTTCTCCATGCATTTTATGCATTGGTAAAAGCACTATGATGAAAAGTGTGATATGTTTTCAGGTATCTCCTATACTAATAGAGCCACATGCTCACCGGTTTGCCACATGATGTAGGCCTATGGACTGAACAAGAAACCACCAAAAATTTTAACCAGTCATCGTTCTCACAACACTGAGGACCAGTCATTCGAAATGACTTCTCCATGCATTTTATGCATTGGTAAAAGCACTATGATGAAAAGTGTGATATGTTTTCAGGTATCTCCTATACTAATAGAGCCACATGCTCACCGGTTTGCCACATGATGTAGGCCTATGGACTGAACAAGAAACCACCAAAAATTTTATCCAGTCATCGTTCTCACAACACTGAGGACCAGTCATTCGAAATGACTTCTCCATGCATTTTATGCATTGGTAAAAGCACTATGATGAAAAGTGTGATATGTTTTCAGGTATCTCCTATACTAATAGAGCCACATGCTCACCGGTTTGCCACATGATGTAGGCCTATGGACTGAACAAGAAACCACCAAAAATTTTAACCAGTCATCGTTCTCACAACACTGAGGACCAGTCATTCGAAATGACTTCTCCATGCATTTTATGCATTGGTAAAAGCACTATGATTGAAAAGTGTGATATGTTTTCAGGTATCTCCTATACTAATAGAGCCACATGCTCACCGGTTTGCCACATGATGTAGGCCTATGGACTGAACAAGAAACCACCAAAAATTTTAACCAGTCATCGTTCTCACAACACTGAGGACCAGTCATTCGAAATGACTTCTCCATGCATTTTATGCATTGGTAAAAGCACTATGATGAAAAGTGTGATATGTTTTCAGGTATCTCCTATACTAATAGAGCCACATGCTCACCGGTTTGCCACATGCTGTAGGCCTATGGACTGAACAAGAAACCACCAAAAATTTTAACCAGTCATCGTTCTCACAACACTGAGGACCAGTCATTCGAAATGACTTCTCCATGCATTTTATGCATTGGTAAAAGCACTATGATGAAAAGTGTGATATGTTTTCAGGTATCTCCTATACTAATAGAGCCACATGCTCACCGGTTTGCCACATGCTGTAGGCCTATGGACTGAACAAGAAACCACCAAAAATTTTAACCAGTCATCGTTCTCACAACACTGAGGACCAGTCATTCGAAATGACTTCTCCATGCATTTTATGCATTGGTAAAAGCACTATGATGAAAAGTGTGATATATTTTCAGGTATCTCCTATACTAATAGAGCCACATGCTCACCGGTTTGCCACATGCTGTAGGCCTATGGACTGAACAAGAAACCACCAAAAATTTTAACCAGTCATCGTTCTCACAACACTGAGGACCAGTCATTCGAAATGACTTCTCCATGCATTTTATGCATTGGTAAAAGCACTATGATGAAAAGTGTGATATGTTTTCAGGTATCTCCTATACTAATAGAGCCACATGCTCACCGGTTTGCCACATGCTGTAGGCCTATGGACTGAACAAGAAACCACCAAAAATTTTAACCAGTCATCGTTCTCACAACACTGAGGACCAGTCATTCGAAATGACTTCTCCATGCATTTTATGCATTGGTAAAAGCACTATGATGAAAAGTGTGATATATTTTCAGGTATCTCCTATACTAATAGAGCCACATGCTCACCGGTTTGCCACATGCTGTAGGCCTATGGACTGAACAAGAAACCACCAAAAATTTTAACCAGTCATCGTTCTCACAACACTGAGGACCAGTCATTCGAAATGACTTCTCCATGCATTTTATGCATTGGTAAAAGCACTATGATGAAAAGTGTGATATGTTTTCAGGTATCTCCTATACTAATAGAGCCACATGCTCACCGGTTTGCCACATGATGTAGGCCTATGGACTGAACAAGAAACCACCAAAAATTTTAACCAGTCATCGTTCTCACAACACTGAGGACCAGTCATTCGAAATGACTTCTCCATGCATTTTATGCATTGGTAAAAGCACTATGATGAAAAGTGTGATATGTTTTCAGGTATCTCCTATACTAATAGAGCCACATGCTCACCGGTTTGCCACATGATGTAGGCCTATGGACTGAACAAGAAACCACCAAAAATTTTAACCAGTCATCGTTCTCACAACACTGAGGACCAGTCATTCGAAATGACTTCTCCATGCATTTTATGCATTGGTAAAAGCACTATGATGAAAAGTGTGATATGTTTTCAGGTATCTCCTATACTAATAGAGCCACATGCTCACCGGTTTGCCACATGATGTAGGCCTATGGACTGAACAAGAAACCACCAAAAATTTTAACCAGTCATCGTTCTCACAACACTGAGGACCAGTCATTCGAAATGACTTCTCCATGCATTTTATGCATTGGTAAAAGCACTATGATGAAAAGTGTGATATGTTTTCAGGTATCTCCTATACTAATAGAGCCACATGCTCACCGGTTTGCCACATGATGTAGGCCTATGGACTGAACAAGAAACCACCAAAAATTTTAACCAGTCATCGTTCTCACAACACTGAGGACCAGTCATTCGAAATGACTTCTCCATGCATTTTATGCATTGGTAAAAGCACTATGATGAAAAGTGTGATATGTTTTCAGGTATCTCCTATACTAATAGAGCCACATGCTCACCGGTTTGCCACATGATGTAGGCCTATGGACTGAACAAGAAACCACCAAAAATTTTATCCAGTCATCGTTCTCACAACACTGAGGACCAGTCATTCGAAATGACTTCTCCATGCATTTTATGCATTGGTAAAAGCACTATGATGAAAAGTGTGATATGTTTTCAGGTATCTCCTATACTAATAGAGCCACATGCTCACCGGTTTGCCACATGATGTAGGCCTATGGACTGAACAAGAAACCACCAAAAATTTTAACCAGTCATCGTTCTCACAACACTGAGGACCAGTCATTCGAAATGACTTCTCCATGCATTTTATGCATTGGTAAAAGCACTATGATGAAAAGTGTGATATGTTTTCAGGTATCTCCTATACTAATAGAGCCACATGCTCACCGGTTTGCCACATGATGTAGGCCTATGGACTGAACAAGAAACCACCAAAAATTTTAACCAGTCATCATTCTCACAACACTGAGGACCAGTCATTCGAAATGACTTCTCCATGCATTTTATGCATTGGTAAAAGCACTATGATGAAAAGTGTGATATGTTTTCAGGTATCTCCTATACTAATAGAGCCACATGCTCACCAGGTTTGCCACATGATGTAGGCCTATGGACTGAACAAGAAACCACCAAAAATTTTAACCAGTCATCGTTCTCACAACACTGAGGACCAGTCATTCGAAATGACTTCTCCATGCATTTTATGCATTGGTAAAAGCACTATGATGAAAAGTGTGATATGTTTTCAGGTATCTCCTATACTAATAGAGCCACATGCTCACCGGTTTGCCACATCATGTAGGCCTATGGACTGAACAAGAAACCACCAAAAATTTTAACCAGTCATCGTTCTCACAACACTGAGGACCAGTCATTCGAAATGACTTCTCCATGCATTTTATGCATTGGTAAAAGCACTATGATGAAAAGTGTGATATGTTTTCAGGTATCTCCTATACTAATAGAGCCACATGCTCACCGGTTTGCCACATGATGTAGGCCTATGGACTGAACAAGAAACCACCAAAAATTTTAACCAGTCATCGTTCTCACAACACTGAGGACCAGTCATTCGAAATGACTTCTCCATGCATTTTATGCATTGGTAAAAGCACTATGATGAAAAGTGTGATATGTTTTCAGGTATCTCCTATACTAATAGAGCCACATGCTCACCGGTTTGCCACATGATGTAGGCCTATGGACTGAACAAGAAACCACCAAAAATTTTAACCAGTCATCGTTCTCACAACACTGAGGACCAGTCATTCGAAATGACTTCTCCATGCATTTTATGCATTGGTAAAAGCACTATGATGAAAAGTGTGATATGTTTTCAGGTATCTCCTATACTAATAGAGCCACATGCTCACCGGTTTGCCACATGATGTAGGCCTATGGACTGAACAAGAAACCACCAAAAATTTTTAACCAGTCATCGTTCTCACAACACTGAGGACCAGTCATTCGAAATGACTTCTCCATGCATTTTATGCATTGGTAAAAGCACTATGATGAAAAGTGTGACATGTTTTCAGGTATCTCCTATACTAATAGAGCCACATGCTCACCGGTTTGCCACATGATGTAGGCCTATGGACTGAACAAGAAACCACCAAAAATTTTATCCAGTCATCGTTCTCACAACACTGAGGACCAGTCATTCGAAATGACTTCTCCATGCATTTTATGCATTGGTAAAAGCACTATGATGAAAAGTGTGATATGTTTTCAGGTATCTCCTATACTAATAGAGCCACATGCTCACCGGTTTGCCACATGATGTAGGCCTATGGACTGAACAAGAAACCACCAAAAATTTTAACCAGTCATCGTTCTCACAACACTGAGGACCAGTCATTCGAAATGACTTCTCCATGCATTTTATGCATTGGTAAAAGCACTATGATGAAAAGTGTGATATGTTTTCAGGTATCTCCTATACTAATAGAGCCACATGCTCACCGGTTTGCCACATGATGTAGGCCTATGGACTGAACAAGAAACCACCAAAAATTTTAACCAGTCATCGTTCTCACAACACTGAGGACCAGTCATTCGAAATGACTTCTCCATGCATTTTATGCATTGGTAAAAGCACTATGATGAAAAGTGTGATATGTTTTCAGGTATCTCCTATACTAATAGAGCCACATGCTCACCGGTTTGCCACATGATGTAGGCCTGTGGACTGAACAAGAAACCACCAAAAATTTTAACCAGTCATCGTTCTCACAACACTGAGGACCAGTCATTCGAAATGACTTCTCCATGCATTTTATGCATTGGTAAAAGCACTATGATGAAAAGTGTGATATGTTTTCAGGTATCTCCTATACTAATAGAGCCACATGCTCACCGGTTTGCCACATGATGTAGGCCTATGGACTGAACAAGAAACCACCAAAAATTTTAACCAGTCATCGTTCTCACAACACTGAGGACCAGTCATTCGAAATGACTTCTCCATGCATTTTATGCATTGGTAAAAGCACTATGATGAAAAGTGTGATATGTTTTCAGGTATCTCCTATACTAATAGAGCCACATGCTCACCGGTTTGCCACATGATGTAGGCCTATGGACTGAACAAGAAAAAACCAAAAATTTTAACCAGTCATCATTCTCACAACACTGAGGACCAGTCATTCGAAATGACTTCTCCATGCATTTTATGCATTGGTAAAAGCACTATGATGAAAAGTGTGATATGTTTTCAGGTATCTCCTATACTAATAGAGCCACATGCTCACCGGTTTGCCACATGATGTAGGCCTATGGACTGAACAAGAAACCACCAAAAATTTTAACCAGTCATCGTTCTCACAACACTGAGGACCAGTCATTCGAAATGACTTCTCCATGCATTTTATGCATTGGTAAAAGCACTATGATGAAAAGTGTGATATGTTTTCAGGTATCTCCTATACTAATAGAGCCACATGCTCACCGGTTTGCCACATGATGTAGGCCTATGGACTGAACAAGAAACCACCAAAAATTTTAACCAGTCATCGTTCTCACAACACTGAGGACCAGTCATTCGAAATGACTTCTCCATGCATTTTATGCATTGGTAAAAGCACTATGATGAAAAGTGTGATATGTTTTCAGGTATCTCCTATACTAATAGAGCCACATGCTCACCGGTTTGCCACATGATGTAGGCCTATGGACTGAACAAGAAACCACCAAAAATTTTAACCAGTCATCGTTCTCACAACACTGAGGACCAGTCATTCGAAATGACTTCTCCAT
Source organism: Ranitomeya imitator (assembly GCF_032444005.1). NCBI lineage: Eukaryota > Metazoa > Chordata > Amphibia > Anura > Dendrobatidae > Ranitomeya > Ranitomeya imitator. The sequence continues at coordinate 26,789 of NW_027193501.1, read as the reverse complement.
GCATTTTATGCATTGGTAAAAGCACTATGATGAAAAGTGTGACATGTTTTCAGGTATCTCCTATACTAATAGAGCCACATGCTCACCGGTTTGCCACATGATGTAGGCCTATGGACTGAACAAGAAACCACCAAAAATTTTATCCAGTCATCGTTCTCACAACACTGAGGACCAGTCATTCGAAATGACTTCTCCATGCATTTTATGCATTGGTAAAAGCACTATGATGAAAAGTGTGATATGTTTTCAGGTATCTCCTATACTAATAGAGCCACATGCTCACCGGTTTGCCACATGATGTAGGCCTATGGACTGAACAAGAAACCACCAAAAATTTTAACCAGTCATCGTTCTCACAACACTGAGGACCAGTCATTCGAAATGACTTCTCCATGCATTTTATGCATTGGTAAAAGCACTATGATGAAAAGTGTGATATGTTTTCAGGTATCTCCTATACTAATAGAGCCACATGCTCACCGGTTTGCCACATGATGTAGGCCTATGGACTGAACAAGAAACCACCAAAAATTTTAACCAGTCATCGTTCTCACAACACTGAGGACCAGTCATTCGAAATGACTTCTCCATGCATTTTATGCATTGGTAAAAGCACTATGATGAAAAGTGTGATATGTTTTCAGGTATCTCCTATACTAATAGAGCCACATGCTCACCGGTTTGCCACATGATGTAGGCCTATGGACTGAACAAGAAACCACCAAAAATTTTAACCAGTCATCGTTCTCACAACACTGAGGACCAGTCATTCGAAATGACTTCTCCATGCATTTTATGCATTGGTAAAAGCACTATGATGAAAAGTGTGATATGTTTTCAGGTATCTCCTATACTAATAGAGCCACATGCTCACCGGTTTGCCACATGATGTAGGCCTATGGACTGAACAAGAAACCACCAAAAATTTTAACCAGTCATCGTTCTCACAACACTGAGGACCAGTCATTCGAAATGACTTCTCCATGCATTTTATGCATTGGTAAAAGCACTATGATGAAAAGTGTGATATGTTTTCAGGTATCTCCTATACTAATAGAGCCACATGCTCACTGGTTTGCCACATGATGTAGGCCTATGGACTGAACAAGAAACCACCAAAAATTTTAACCAGTCATCGTTCTCACAACACTGAGGACCAGTCATTCGAAATGACTTCTCCATGCATTTTATGCATTGGTAAAAGCACTATGATGAAAAGTGTGATATGTTTTCAGGTATCTCCTATACTAATAGAGCCACATGCTCACCGGTTTGCCACATGATGTAGGCCTATGGACTGAACAAGAAACCACCAAAAATTTTAACCAGTCATCGTTCTCACAACACTGAGGACCAGTCATTCGAAATGACTTCTCCATGCATTTTATGCATTGGTAAAAGCACTATGATGAAAAGTGTGATATGTTTTCAGGTATCTCCTATACTAATAGAGCCACATGCTCACCGGTTTGCCACATGATGTAGGCCTATGGACTGAACAAGAAACCACCAAAAATTTTAACCAGTCATCGTTCTCACAACACTGAGGACCAGTCATTCGAAATGACTTCTCCATGCATTTTATGCATTGGTAAAAGCACTATGATGAAAAGTGTGATATGTTTTCAGGTATCTCCTATACTAATAGAGCCACATGCTCACCGGTTTGCCACATGATGTAGGCCTATGGACTGAACAAGAAACCACCAAAAATTTTAACCAGTCATCGTTCTCACAACACTGAGGACCAGTCATTCGAAACGACTTCTCCATGCATTTTATGCATTGGTAAAAGCACTATGATGAAAAGTGTGATATGTTTTCAGGTATCTCCTATACTAATAGAGCCACATGCTCACTGGTTTGCCACATTATGTAGGCCTATGGACTGAACAAGAAACCACCAAAAATTTTAACCAGTCATCGTTCTCACAACACTGAGGACCAGTCATTCGAAATGACTTCTCCATGCATTTTATGCATTGGTAAAAGCACTATGATGAAAAGTGTGATATGTTTTCAGGTATCTCCTATACTAATAGAGCCACATGCTCACCGGTTTGCCACATGATGTAGGCCTATGGACTGAACAAGAAACCACCAAAAATTTTAACCAGTCATCGTTCTCACAACACTGAGGACCAGTCATTCGAAATGACTTCTCCATGCATTTTATGCATTGGTAAAAGCACTATGATGAAAAGTGTGATATGTTTTCAGGTATCTCCTATACTAATAGAGCCACATGCTCACCGGTTTGCCACATGATGTAGGCCTATGGACTGAACAAGAAACCACCAAAAATTTTAACCAGTCATCATTCTCACAACACTGAGGACCAGTCATTCGAAATGACTTCTCCATGCATTTTATGCATTGGTAAAAGCACTATGATGAAAAGTGTGATATGTTTTCAGGTATCTCCTATACTAATAGAGCCACATGCTCACCGGTTTGCCACATGATGTAGGCCTATGGACTGAACAAGAAACCACCAAAAATTTTAACCAGTCATCGTTCTCACAACACTGAGGACCAGTCATTCGAAATGACTTCTCCATGCATTTTATGCATTGGTAAAAGCACTATGATGAAAAGTGTGATATGTTTTCAGGTATCTCCTATACTAATAGAGCCACATGCTCACCGGTTTGCCACATGATGTAGGCCTATGGACTGAACAAGAAACCACCAAAAATTTTAACCAGTCATCGTTCTCACAACACTGAGGACCAGTCATTCGAAATGACTTCTCCATGCATTTTATGCATTGGTAAAAGCACTATGATGAAAAGTGTGATATGTTTTCAGGTATCTCCTATACTAATAGAGCCACATGCTCACCGGTTTGCCACATGATGTAGGCCTATGGACTGAACAAGAAACCACCAAAAATTTTAACCAGTCATCGTTCTCACAACACTGAGGACCAGTCATTCGAAATGACTTCTGCATGCATTTTATGCATTGGTAAAAGCACTATGATGAAAAGTGTGATATGTTTTCAGGTATCTCCTATACTAATAGAGCCACATGCTCACCGGTTTGCCACATGATGTAGGCCTATGGACTGAACAAGAAACCACCAAAAATTTTAACCAGTCATCGTTCTCACAACACTGAGGACCAGTCATTCGAAATGACTTCTCCATGCATTTTATGCATTGGTAAAAGCACTATGATGAAAAGTGTGATATGTTTTCAGGTATCTCCTATACTAATAGAGCCACATGCTCACCGGTTTGCCACATGATGTAGGCCTATGGACTGAACAAGAAACCACCAAAAATTTTAACCAGTCATTGTTCTCACAACACTGAGGACCAGTCATTCGAAATGACTTCTCCATGCATTTTATGCATTGGTAAAAGCACTATGATGAAAAGTGTGATATGTTTTCAGGTATCTCCTATACTAATAGAGCCACATGCTCACCGGTTTGCCACATGATGTAGGCCTATGGACTGAACAAGAAACCACCAAAAATTTTAACCAGTCATCATTCTCACAACACTGAGGACCAGTCATTCGAAATGACTTCTCCATGCATTTTATGCATTGGTAAAAGCACTATGATGAAAAGTGTGATATGTTTTCAGGTATCTCCTATACTAATAGAGCCACATGCTCACCGGTTTGCCACATGATGTAGGCCTATGGACTGAACAAGAAACCACCAAAAATTTTAACCAGTCATCGTTCTCACAACACTGAGGACCAGTCATTCGAAATGACTTCTCCATGCATTTTATGCATTGGTAAAAGCACTATGATGAAAAGTGTGATATGTTTTCAGGTATCTCCTATACTAATAGAGCCACATGCTCACCGGTTTGCCACATGATGTAGGCCTATGGACTGAACAAGAAACCACCAAAAATTTTAACCAGTCATCGTTCTCACAACACTGAGGACCAGTCATTCGAAATGACTTCTCCATGCATTTTATGCATTGGTAAAAGCACTATGATGAAAAGTGTGATATGTTTTCAGGTATCTCCTATACTAATAGAGCCACATGCTCACCGGTTTGCCACATGATGTAGGCCTATGGACTGAACAAGAAACCACCAAAAATTTTAACCAGTCATCGTTCTCACAACACTGAGGACCAGTCATTCGAAATGACTTCTCCATGCATTTTATGCATTGGTAAAAGCACTATGATGAAAAGTGTGATATGTTTTCAGGTATCTCCTATACTAATAGAGCCACATGCTCACTGGTTTGCCACATGATGTAGGCCTATGGACTGAACAAGAAACCACCAAAAATTTTAACCAGTCATCGTTCTCACAACACTGAGGACCAGTCATTCGAAATGACTTCTCCATGCATTTTATGCATTGGTAAAAGCACTATGATGAAAAGTGTGATATGTTTTCAGGTATCTCCTATACTAATAGAGCCACATGCTCACCGGTTTGCCACATGATGTAGGCCTATGGACTGAACAAGAAACCACCAAAAATTTTAACCAGTCATCGTTCTCACAACACTGAGGACCAGTCATTCGAAATGACTTCTCCATGCATTTTATGCATTGGTAAAAGCACTATGATGAAAAGTGTGATATGTTTTCAGGTATCTCCTATACTAATAGAGCCACATGCTCACCGGTTTGCCACATGATGTAGGCCTATGGACTGAACAAGAAACCACCAAAAATTTTAACCAGTCATCGTTCTCACAACACTGAGGACCAGTCATTCGAAATGACTTCTCCATGCATTTTATGCATTGGTAAAAGCACTATGATGAAAAGTGTGATATGTTTTCAGGTATCTCCTATACTAATAGAGCCACATGCTCACCGGTTTGCCACATGATGTAGGCCTATGGACTGAACAAGAAACCACCAAAAATTTTAACCAGTCATCGTTCTCACAACACTGAGGACCAGTCATTCGAAATGACTTCTCCATGCATTTTATGCATTGGTAAAAGCACTATGATGAAAAGTGTGATATGTTTTCAGGTATCTCCTATACTAATAGAGCCACATGCTCACCGGTTTGCCACATGATGTAGGCCTATGGACTGAACAAGAAACCACCAAAAATATTAACCAGTCATCGTTCTCACAACACTGAGGACCAGTCATTCGAAATGACTTCTCCATGCATTTTATGCATTGGTAAAAGCACTATGATGAAAAGTGTGATATGTTTTCAGGTATCTCCTATACTAATAGAGCCACATGGTCACCGGTTTGCCACATGATGTAGGCCTATGGACTGAACAAGAAACCACCAAAAATTTTAACCAGTCATCGTTCTCACAACACTGAGGACCAGTCATTCGAAATGACTTCTCCATGCATTTTATGCATTGGTAAAAGCACTATGATGAAAAGTGTGATATGTTTTCAGGTATCTCCTATACTAATAGAGCCACATGCTCACCGGTTTGCCACATGATGTAGGCCTATGGACTGAACAAGAAACCACCAAAAATTTTAACCAGTCATCGTTCTCACAACACTGAGGACCAGTCATTCGAAATGACTTCTCCATGCATTTTATGCATTGGTAAAAGCACTATGATGAAAAGTGTGATATGTTTTCAGGTATCTCCTATACTAATAGAGCCACATGCTCACCGGTTTGCCACATGATGTAGGCCTATGGACTGAACAAGAAACCACCAAAAATTTTAACCAGTCATCGTTCTCACAACACTGAGGACCAGTCATTCGAAATGACTACATCATGTGGCAAACCGGTGAGCATGTGGCTCTATTAGTATAGGAGATACCTGAAAACATATCACACTTTTCATCATAGTGCTTTTACCAATGAATAAAATGCATGGAGAAGTCATTTCGAATGACTGGTCCTCAGTGTTGTGAGAACGATGACTGGTTAAAATTTTTGGTGGTTTCTTGTTCAGTCCATAGGCCTACATCATGTGGCAAACCGGTGAGCATGTGGCTCTATTAGTATAGGAGATACCTGAAAACATATCACACTTTTCATCATAGTGCTTTTACCAATGCATAAAATGCATGGAGAAGTCATTTCGAATGACTGGTCCTCAGTGTTGTGAGAACGATGACTGGTTAAAATTTTTGGTGGTTTCTTGTTCAGTCCATAAGCCTACATCATGTGGCAAACCGGTGAGCATGTGGCTCTATTAGTATAGGAGATACCTGAAAACATATCACACTTTTCATCATAGTGCTTTTACCAATGCATAAAATGCATGGAGAAGTCATTTCGAATGACTGGTCCTCAGTGTTGTGAGAACGATGACTGGTTAAAATTTTTGGTGGTTTCTTGTTCAGTCCATAGGCCTACATCATGTGGCAAACCGGTGAGCATGTGGCTCTATTAGTATAGGAGATACCTGAAAACATATCACACTTTTCATCATAGTGCTTTTACCAATGCATAAAATGCATGGAGAAGTCATTTCGAATGACTGGTCCTCAGTGTTGTGAGAATGATGACTGGTTAAAATTTTTGGTGGTTTCTTGTTCAGTCCATAGGCCTACATCATGTGGCAAACCGGTGAGCATGTGGCTCTATTAGTATAGGAGATACCTGAAAACATATCACACTTTTCATCATAGTGCTTTTACCAATGCATAAAATGCATGGGGAAGTCATTTCGAATGACTGGTCCTCAGTGTTGTGAGAACGATGACTGGTTAAAATTTTTGGTGGTTTCTTGTTCAGTCCATAGGCCTACATCATGTGGCAAACCGGTGAGCATGTGGCTCTATTAGTATAGGAGATACCTGAAAACATATCACACTTTTCATCATAGTGCTTTTACCAATGCATAAAATGCATGGAGAAGTCATTTCGAATGACTGGTCCTCAGTGTTGTGAGAACGATGACTGGTTAAAATTTTTGGTGGTTTCTTGTTCAGTCCATAGGCCTACCTCATGTGGCAAACCGGTGAGCATGTGGCTCTATTAGTATAGGAGATACCTGAAAACATATCACACTTTTCATCATAGTGCTTTTACCAATGCATAAAATGCATGGAGAAGTCATTTCGAATGACTGGTCCTCAGTGTTGTGAGAACGATGACTGGTTAAAATTTTTGGTGGTTTCTTGTTCAGTCCATAGGCCTACATCATGTGGCAAACCGGTGAGCATGTGGCTCTATTAGTATAGGAGATACCTGAAAACATATCACACTTTTCATCATAGTGCTTTTACCAATGCATAAAATGCATGGAGAAGTCATTTCGAATGACTGGTCCTCAGTGTTGTGAGAACGATGACTGGTTAAAATTTTTGGTGGTTTCTTGTTCAGTCCATAGGCCTACATCATGTGGCAAACCGGTGAGCATGTGGCTCTATTAGTATAGGAGATACCTGAAAACATATCACACTTTTCAATCATAGTGCTTTTACCAATGCATAAAATGCATGGAGAAGTCATTTCGAATGACTGGTCCTCAGTGTTGTGAGAACGATGACTGGTTAAAATTTTTGGTGGTTTCTTGTTCAGTCCATAGGCCTACATCATGTGGCAAACCGGTGAGCATGTGGCTCTATTAGTATAGGAGATACCTGAAAACATATCACACTTTTCATCATAGTGCTTTTACCAATGCATAAAATGCATGGAGAAGTCATTTCGAATGACTGGTCCTCAGTGTTGTGAGAACGATGACTGGTTAAAATTTTTGGTGGTTTCTTGTTCAGTCCATAGGCCTACATCATGTGGCAAACCGGTGAGCATGTGGCTCTATTAGTATAGGAGATACCTGAAAACATATCACACTTTTCATCATAGTGCTTTTACCAATGCATAAAATGCATGGAGAAGTCATTTCGAATGACTGGTCCTCAGTGTTGTGAGAACGATGACTGGTTAAAATTTTTGGTGGTTTCTTGTTCAGTCCATAGGCCTACATCATGTGGCAAACCGGTGAGCATGTGGCTCTATTAGTATAGGAGATACCTGAAAACATATCACACTTTTCATCATAGTGCTTTTACCAATGCATAAAATGCATGGAGAAGTCATTTCGAATGACTGGTCCTCAGTGTTGTGAGAACGATGACTGGTTAAAATTTTTGGTGGTTTCTTGTTCAGTCCATAGGCCTACATCATGTGGCAAACCGGTGAGCATGTGGCTCTATTAGTATAGGAGATACCTGAAAACATATCACACTTTTCATCATAGTGCTTTTACCAATGCATAAAATGCATGGAGAAGTCATTTCGAATGACTGGTCCTCAGTGTTGTGAGAACGATGACTGGTTAAAATTTTTGGTGGTTTCTTGTTCAGTCCATAGGCCTACATCCTGTGGCAAAGCGGTGAGCATGTGGCTCTATTAGTATAGGAGATACCTGAAAACATATCACACTTTTCATCATAGTGCTTTTACCAATGCATAAAATGCATGGAGAAGTCATTTCGAATGACTGGTCCTCAGTGTTGTGAGAACGATGACTGGTTAAAATTTTTGGTGGTTTCTTGTTCAGTCCATAGGCCTACATCATGTGGCAAACCGGTGAGCATGTGGCTCTATTAGTATAGGAGATACCTGAAAACATATCACACTTTTCATCATAGTGCTTTTACCAATGCATAAAATGCATGGAGAAGTCATTTCGAATGACTGGTCCTCAGTGTTGTGAGAACGATGACTGGTTAAAATTTTTGGTGGTTTCTTGTTCAGTCCATAGGCCTACATCATGTGGCAAACCGGTGAGCATGTGGCTCTATTAGTATAGGAGATACCTGAAAACATATCACACTTTTCATCATAGTGCTTTTACCAATGCATAAAATGCATGGAGAAGTCATTTCGAATGACTGGTCCTCAGTGTTGTGAGAACGATGACTGGTTAAAATTTTTGGTGGTTTCTTGTTCAGTCCATAGGCCTACATCATGTGGCAAACCGGTGAGCATGTGGCTCTATTAGTATAAGAGATACCTGAAAACATATCACACTTTTCATCATAGTGCTTTTACCAATGCATAAAATGCATGGAGAAGTCATTTCGAATGACTGGTCCTCAGTGTTGTGAGAACGATGACTGGTTAATATTTTTGGTGGTTTCTTGTTCAGTCCATAGGCCTACATCATGTGGCAAACCGGTGAGCATGTGGCTCTATTAGTATAGGAGATACCTGAAAACATCACACTTTTCATCATAGTGCTTTTACCAATGCATAAAATGCATGGAGAAGTCATTTCGAATGACTGGTCCTCAGTGTTGTGAGAACGATGACTGGTTAAAATTTTTGGTGGTTTCTTGTTCAGCCCATAGGCCTACATCATGTGGCAAACCGGTGAGCATGTGGCTCTATTAGTATAGGAGATACCTGAAAACATATCACACTTTTCATCATAGTGCTTTTACCAATGCATAAAATGCATGGAGAAGTCATTTCGAATGACTGGTCCTCAGTGTTGTGAGAACGATGACTGGTTAAAATTTTTGGTGGTTTCTTGTTCAGTCCATAGGCCTACCTCATGTGGCAAACCGGTGAGCATGTGGCTCTATTAGTATAGGAGATACCTGAAAACATATCACACTTTTCAATCATAGTGCTTTTACCAATGCATAAAATGCATGGAGAAGTCATTTCGAATGACTGGTCCTCAGTGTTGTGAGAACGATGACTGGTTAAAATTTTTGGTGGTTTCTTGTTCAGTCCATAGGCCTACATCATGTGGCAAACCGGTGAGCATGTGGCTCTATTAGTATAGGAGATACCTGAAAACATATCACACTTTTCATCATAGTGCTTTTACCAATGCATAAAATGCATGGAGAAGTCATTTCGAATGACTGGTCCTCAGTGTTGTGAGAACGATGACTGGTTAAAATTTTTGGTGGTTTCTTGTTCAGTCCATAGGCCTACATCATGTGGCAAACCGGTGAGCATGTGGCTCTATTAGTATAGGAGATACCTGAAAACATATCACACTTTTCATCATAGTACTTTTACCAATGCATAAAATGCATGGAGAAGTCATTTCGAATGACTGGTCCTCAGTGTTGTGAGAATGATGACTGGTTAAAATTTTTGGTGGTTTCTTGTTCAGTCCATAGGCCTACATCATGTGGCAAACCGGTGAGCATGTGGCTCTATTAGTATAGGAGATACCTGAAAACATATCACACTTTTCATCATAGTGCTTTTACCAATGCATAAAATGCATGGAGAAGTCATTTCGAATGACTGGTCCTCAGTGTTGTGAGAACGATGACTGGTTAAAATTTTTGGTGGTTTCTTGTTCAGTCCATAGGCCTACATCATGTGGCAAACCGGTGAGCATGTGGCTCTATTAGTATAGGAGATACCTGAAAACATATCACACTTTTCATCATAGTGCTTTTACCAATGCATAAAATGCATGGAGAAGTCTGTTGTGAATTTGCTTTTTGGCTCCCTCTAGTGGTTACTAGTTTTTTGACTCTGGTTTTTCTGTCTTTCCTTTTATCCGCACCTGGGTCGTTAGTTAGGGGCGTTGCTTTATAAGCTCCCTGGACACTCAGTTCTATGCCTGGCAACGTAGTTATCAGAGCTAATCTGCTGTGCTCTTGTCTACTGATCCTGGTCCGGTTTTTCAGCTAAGTCATTTACTTTGCTTTTTGCTATTTGTTTTTGGTTTTGTATTTTTGTCCAGCTTGTTCCTAATCTGTATCCTGACTTTTGCTGGAAGCTCTAGGGCGCTGGTGTTCTCCCCCCGGACCGTTAGACGGTTCGGGGGTTCTTGAATTTCCAGTGTGGATTTTTGATAGGGTTTTTTGTTGACCATATAAGTTACCTTTCTATATTCTGCTATTAGTTAGCGGGCCTCTCTGTGCTAAACCTGGTTCATTTCTGTGTTTGTCATTTCCTCTTACCTCACCGTTATTATTTGTGGGGGGCTTCTATCCTGCTTTGGGGTCCCTTTCTCTGGAGGCAAGAGAGGTCTTTGTTTTCCTCTACTAGGGGTATTTAGATTCTCCGGCTGGCGCGAGTCATCTAGGATCAACGTAGGTATGACCCCCGGCTACTTCTAGTGTTGGCGTTAGGAGTAGATATATGGTCAACCCAGTTACCACTGCCCTATGAGCTGGATTTTTGTATCTTGCAGACTTCCACGTTCCTCTGAGACCCTCGCCATTGGGGTCATAACAGTTTGCCAGGCCTATATTAAATGTTTAATGCATTGCAAAAGAGGGATTATAAGAAAGAAGATTCTGAGGTTTTTTTTTTCTCCTCTCTCATTTTTTTTTTTTTTTTTTTTTCTTCATCCCCTTTACCTCAGAGTGGCTTATGCTTGCTGCAGACATGAATGTCCAGACCTTGATTACAAGTGTGGACCAGCTGGCTACTCGTGTGCAGGGCTTACAAGATTATGTTATCAGAAGTCCTGGGTCAGAACCTAAGATACCGATTCCTGAACTGTTTTCCGGAGACAGGTTTAAGTTTAGGAATTTCAAGAATAATTGTAAATTGTTTTTGTCCCTGAGACCCTGTTCATCTGGAGACTCCGCTCAGCAAGTAAAAATTGTTATTTCGTTCTTACGGGGTGACCCTCAAGATTGGGCTTTTTCGCTGGCGCCAGGAGATCCGGCATTGGCTGATATTGATGCGTTTTTTCTGGCGCTCGGTTTACTTTATGAGGAACCCAATCTTGAGATTCAGGCAGAAAAGGCCCTGCTGGCTATGTCTCAGGGGCAGGACGAGGCTGAAGTGTATTGCCAAAAATTTCGGAAATGGTCCGTGCTGACACATTGGAACGACTGTGCACTGGCCGCTAATTTTAGAAATGGTCTTTCTGATGCCATTAAAGATGTTATGGTGGGTTTTCCCATTCCCACAGGTCTGAATGATGCTATGGCACTGGCTATTCAAATTGACCGGCGATTGCGGGAGCGCAAGACCGCAAATTCCCTCATGGTGTTGTCTGAACAGACACCTAATTCGGTGCAATGTGATAGAAAAACCGCAAATTCCCTCATGGTGTTGTCTGAACAGACACCTGATTTAATGCAATGTGATAGAATCCTGACCAGAAATGAGCGGAAAATTCATAGACGCCGGAATGGCTTGTGCTACTACTGTGGTGATTCTACACATGTTATCTCAGCATGCTCTAAACGTATAGCTAAGGTTGTTGGTCCGGTCACCGCTGGAAATTTGCAACCTAAATTTATTCTGTCTGTAACTTTGATTTGCTCACTGTCGTCTTATCCTGTCATGGCGTTTGTAGATTCAGGTGCTGCCCTGAGTCTTATGGATCTGTCATTTGCTAAGCGCTGTGGTTTTACTCTTGAACCATTAGAAAATCCTATTCCTCTTAGGGGTATTGATGCTACGCCATTGGCAGCAAATAAACCGCAGTATTGGACACAGGTTACCATGTGCATGACTCCTGAACACCGCGAGGTGATACGTTTTCTTGTTTTACATAAAATGCATGATTTGGTTGTTTTAGGGCTGCCATGGTTACAGACCCATAATCCCGTCCTGGACTGGAAGGCTATGTCAGTTTCTAGTTGGGGCTGTCGTGGTATTCATGGGGATATCCTGCCTGTGTCTATTGCTTCTTCTACGCCTTCGGAAGTTCCGGAGTATTTGTCTGATTATCAGGATGTCTTTAGCGAGTCCAGGTCCAGTGCATTGCCTCCTCATAGGGACTGTGACTGTGCTATAGATTTGATTCCAGGCAGTAAATTTCCTAAGGGAAGACTCTTTAATCTGTCGGTACCTGAACATACCGCTATGCGTTCGTATATCAAGGAGTCTTTGGAGAAAGGACATATTCGTCCGTCTTCTTCCCCTCTTGGTGCAGGATTCTTTTTTGTGGCTAAAAAGGACGGATCTTTGAGGCCTTGTATTGATTATCGGCTTTTAAATAAGATCACTGTCAAATTTCAGTATCCTCTGCCGCTGTTGTCTGACTTGTTTGCCCGAATTAAAGGTGCCAAGTGGTTCACCAAGATAGACCTTCGTGGTGCGTACAACCTTGTGCGCATTAAGCAAGGTGATGAATGGAAAACCGCATTCAATACGCCCGAAGGTCATTTTGAGTACTTGGTGATGCCTTTTGGGCTCTCCAATGCGCCTTCAGTTTTTCAGTCCTTTATGCATGACATTTTCCGGAAGTATCTGGATAAATTTTTGATCGTTTATCTGGATGATATTTTGGTTTTTTCTGATGATTGGGACTCGCATGTGGAGCAGGTCAGGTTGGTCTTTAAAATTTTGCGTGAAAATTCTTTGTTTGTCAAAGGCTCAAAGTGTCTCTTTGGTGTACAGAAGGTTCCCTTTTTGGGGTTTATTTTTTCCCCTTCTGCTGTGGAGATGGACCCGGTCAAGGTCCGAGCTATTCTTGATTGGACTCAGCCCTCGTCAGTTAAGAGTCTTCAGAAGTTCTTGGGTTTCGCTAACTTCTACCGTCGTTTTATCGCTAATTTTTCTAGCGTTGTGAAACCTTTGACGGATATGACCAAGAAGGGCTCCGATGTAGCTAACTGGGCTCCTGCTGCCGTGGAGGCTTTCCAGGAGTTGAAACGCCGGTTTACTTCGGCGCCTGTTTTGTGCCAGCCCGATGTCTCACTTCCCTTTCAGGTTGAGGTGGATGCTTCGGAGATTGGAGCAGGGGCCGTTTTGTCGCAGAGAGGCCCTGGTTGCTCTGTTATGAAACCTTGTGCCTTTTTCTCTAGGAAGTTTTCGCCTGCCGAGCGAAATTATGATGTGGGCAATCGGGAGTTGTTGGCCATGAAGTGGGCATTTGAGGAGTGGCGTCATTGGCTCGAGGGTGCTAAGCATCGTGTGGTGGTCTTGACTGATCACAAAAATCTGATGTATCTCGAGTCTGCTAAACGCCTTAATCCGAGACAGGCCCGCTGGTCATTGTTTTTCTCCCGCTTTGATTTTGTTGTCTCGTATTTACCAGGTTCAAAGAATGTGAAGGCCGATGCTCTTTCTAGGAGCTTTGTGCCTGATGCTCCTGGAGTCGCTGATCCTGTTGGTATTCTTAAGGATGGAGTTATCTTATCAGCTATTTCTCCGGATCTGCGACGTGTGTTGCAGAGATTTCAAGCTGATAGGCCTGAGTCTTGTCCACCTGACAGACTGTTTGTTCCGGATAAGTGGACCAGCAGAGTCATTTCCGAGGTTCATTCCTCGGTGTTGGCAGGTCACCCGGGAATTTTTGGCACCAGAGATCTGGTGGCCAGGTCCTTTTGGTGGCCTTCTTTGTCAAGGGATGTGCGGTCATTTGTGCAGTCCTGTGGGACTTGTGCTAGAGCTAAGCCTTGCTGTTCTCGTGCCAGCGGGTTGCTCTTGCCCTTGCCTGTCCCGAAGAGACCTTGGACACATATCTCCATGGATTTCATTTCTGATCTTCCGCTATCTCAGGGCATGTCTGTTATCTGGGTGATATGTGATCGCTTCTCCAAGATGGTCCATTTGGTTCCTTTGCCTAAGCTGCCTTCCTCTTCCGATCTGGTTCCTGTGTTTTTCCAGAACGTGGTTCGTTTGCACGGCATCCCTGAGAATATTGTGTCAGATAGAGGATCCCAGTTCGTTTCCAGGTTCTGGCGATCCTTTTGTAGTAGGATGGGCATTGATTTGTCGTTTTCCTCTGCTTTCCATCCTCAGACTAATGGACAGACGGAGCGAACCAATCAGACTTTGGAGGCTTATTTGAGGTGTTTTGTCTCTGCTGATCAGGACGATTGGGTGACATTCTTGCCGTTGGCTGAGTTTGCCCTTAATAATCGGGCTAGTTCCGCCACCTTGGTTTCGCCTTTTTTCTGCAACACTGGTTTCCATCCTCGCTTTTCTTCAGGTCATGTGGAGTCTTCTGACTGTCCTGGGGTGGATTCTGTGGTGGATAGGTTGCAGCGGATCTGGAATCATGTGGTGGACAACTTGAAGTTGTCACAGGAGAGGGCTCAGCGCTTTGCCAACCGCCGCCGCGGTGTGGGTCCCCGACTACGCGTTGGGGATTTGGTATGGCTTTCTTCCCGCTTTGTTCCTATGAAGGTCTCCTCTCCCAAATTTAAACCTCGTTTTATTGGTCCTTACAAGATATTGGAAATCCTTAATCCTGTATCTTTTCGTCTGGATCTTCCTGTGTCGTTTGCTATTCACAATGTATTTCATAGGTCCTTGTTGCGGCGGTACGTTGTGCCTGTAGTTCCTTCTGCTGAGCCTCCTGCTCCGGTGTTGGTTGAGGGCGAGTTGGAGTACGTGGTGGAGAAGATCTTGGATTCTCGCCTCTCCAGGCGAAGACTTCAGTACCTGGTCAAGTGGAAGGGCTATGGTCAGGAGGATAATTCCTGGGTGGTCGCCTCTGATGTTCATGCGGCCGATTTAGTTCGTGCCTTTCATGCCGCTCATCCTGATCGCCCTGGTGGTCGTGGTGAGGGTTCGGTGACCCCTCACTAAGGGGGGGTACTGTTGTGAATTTGCTTTTTGGCTCCCTCTAGTGGTTACTAGTTTTTTGACTCTGGTTTTTCTGTCTTTCCTTTTATCCGCACCTGGGTCGTTAGTTAGGGGCGTTGCTTTATAAGCTCCCTGGACACTCAGTTCTATGCCTGGCAACGTAGTTATCAGAGCTAATCTGCTGTGCTCTTGTCTACTGATCCTGGTCCGGTTTTTCAGCTAAGTCATTTACTTTGCTTTTTGCTATTTGTTTTTGGTTTTGTATTTTTGTCCAGCTTGTTCCTAATCTGTATCCTGACTTTTGCTGGAAGCTCTAGGGCGCTGGTGTTCTCCCCCCGGACCGTTAGACGGTTCGGGGGTTCTTGAATTTCCAGTGTGGATTTTTGATAGGGTTTTTTGTTGACCATATAAGTTACCTTTCTATATTCTGCTATTAGTTAGCGGGCCTCTCTGTGCTAAACCTGGTTCATTTCTGTGTTTGTCATTTCCTCTTACCTCACCGTTATTATTTGTGGGGGGCTTCTATCCTGCTTTGGGGTCCCTTTCTCTGGAGGCAAGAGAGGTCTTTGTTTTCCTCTACTAGGGGTATTTAGATTCTCCGGCTGGCGCGAGTCATCTAGGATCAACGTAGGTATGACCCCCGGCTACTTCTAGTGTTGGCGTTAGGAGTAGATATATGGTCAACCCAGTTACCACTGCCCTATGAGCTGGATTTTTGTATCTTGCAGACTTCCACGTTCCTCTGAGACCCTCGCCATTGGGGTCATAACAGAAGTCATTTCGAATGACTGGTCCTCAGTGTTGTGAGAACGATGACTGGTTAAAATTTTTGGTGGTTTCTTGTTCAGTCCATAGGCCTACCTCATGTGGCAAACCGGTGAGCATGTGGCTCTATTAGTATAGGAGATACCTGAAAACATATCACACTTTTCATCATAGTGCTTTTACCAATGCATAAAATGCATGGAGAAGTCATTTCGAATGACTGGTCCTCAGTGTTGTGAGAACGATGACTGGTTAAAATTTTTGGTGGTTTCTTGTTCAGTCCATAGGCCTACATCATGTGGCAAACCGGTGAGCATGTGGCTCTATTAGTATAGGAGATACCTGAAAACATATCACACTTTTCATCATAGTGCTTTTACCAATGCATAAAATGCATGGAGAAGTCATTTCGAATGACTGGTCCTCAGTGTTGTGAGAACGATGACTGGTTAAAATTTTTGGTGGTTTCTTGTTCAGTCCATAGGCCTACATCATGTGGCAAACCGGTGAGCATGTGGCTCTATTAGTATAGGAGATACCTGAAAACATATCACACTTTTCAATCATAGTGCTTTTACCAATGCATAAAATGCATGGAGAAGTCATTTCGAATGACTGGTCCTCAGTGTTGTGAGAACGATGACTGGTTAAAATTTTTGGTGGTTTCTTGTTCAGTCCATAGGCCTACATCATGTGGCAAACCGGTGAGCATGTGGCTCTATTAGTATAGGAGATACCTGAAAACATATCACACTTTTCATCATAGTGCTTTTACCAATGCATAAAATGCATGGAGAAGTCATTTCGAATGACTGGTCCTCAGTGTTGTGAGAACGATGACTGGTTAAAATTTTTGGTGGTTTCTTGTTCAGTCCATAGGCCTACATCATGTGGCAAACCGGTGAGCATGTGGCTCTATTAGTATAGGAGATACCTGAAAACATATCACACTTTTCATCATAGTGCTTTTACCAATGCATAAAATGCATGGAGAAGTCATTTCGAATGACTGGTCCTCAGTGTTGTGAGAACGATGACTGGTTAAAATTTTTGGTGGTTTCTTGTTCAGTCCATAGGCCTACATCATGTGGCAAACCGGTGAGCATGTGGCTCTATTAGTATAGGAGATACCTGAAAACATATCACACTTTTCATCATAGTGCTTTTACCAATGCATAAAATGCATGGAGAAGTCATTTCGAATGACTGGTCCTCAGTGTTGTGAGAACGATGACTGGTTAAAATTTTTGGTGGTTTCTTGTTCAGTCCATAGGCCTACATCATGTGGCAAACCGGTGAGCATGTGGCTCTATTAGTATAGGAGATACCTGAAAACATATCACACTTTTCATCATAGTGCTTTTACCAATGCATAAAATGCATGGAGAAGTCATTTCGAATGACTGGTCCTCAGTGTTGTGAGAACGATGACTGGTTAAAATTTTTGGTGGTTTCTTGTTCAGTCCATAGGCCTACATCCTGTGGCAAAGCGGTGAGCATGTGGCTCTATTAGTATAGGAGATACCTGAAAACATATCACACTTTTCATCATAGTGCTTTTACCAATGCATAAAATGCATGGAGAAGTCATTTCGAATGACTGGTCCTCAGTGTTGTGAGAACGATGACTGGTTAAAATTTTTGGTGCTTTCTTGTTCAGTCCATAGGCCTACATCATGTGGCAAACCGGTGAGCATGTGGCTCTATTAGTATAGGAGATACCTGAAAACATATCACACTTTTCATCATAGTGCTTTTACCAATGCATAAAATGCATGGAGAAGTCATTTCGAATGACTGGTCCTCAGTGTTGTGAGAACGATGACTGGTTAAAATTTTTGGTGGTTTCTTGTTCAGTCCATAGGCCTACATCATGTGGCAAACCGGTGAGCATGTGGCTCTATTAGTATAGGAGATACCTGAAAACATATCACACTTTTCATCATAGTGCTTTTACCAATGCATAAAATGCATGGAGAAGTCATTTCGAATGACTGGTCCTCAGTGTTGTGAGAACGATGACTGGTTAAAATTTTTGGTGGTTTCTTGTTCAGTCCATAGGCCTACATCATGTGGCAAACCGGTGAGCATGTGGCTCTATTAGTATAGGAGATACCTGAAAACATATCACACTTTTCATCATAGTGCTTTTACCAATGCATAAAATGCATGGAGAAGTCATTTCGAATGACTGGTCCTCAGTGTTGTGAGAACGATGACTGGTTAAAATTTTTGGTGGTTTCTTGTTCAGTCCATAGGCCTACATCATGTGGCAAACCGGTGAGCATGTGGCTCTATTAGTATAGGAGATACCTGAAAACATATCACACTTTTCATCATAGTGCTTTTACCAATGCATAAAATGCATAGAGAAGTCATTTCGAATGACTGGTCCTCAGTGTTGTGAGAACGATGACTGGTTAAAATTTTTGGTGGTTTCTTGTTCAGTCCATAGGCCTACCTCATGTGGCAAACCGGTGAGCATGTGGCTCTATTAGTATAGGAGATACCTGAAAACATATCACACTTTTCATCATAGTGCTTTTACCAATGCATAAAATGCATGGAGAAGTCATTTCGAATGACTGGTCCTCAGTGTTGTGAGAACGATGACTGGTTAAAATTTTTGGTGGTTTCTTGTTCAGTCCATAGGCCTACATCATGTGGCAAACCGGTGAGCATGTGGCTCTATTAGTATAGGAGATACCTGAAAACATATCACACTTTTCATCATAGTGCTTTTACCAATGCATAAAATGCATGGAGAAGTCATTTCGAATGACTGGTCCTCAGTGTTGTGAGAACGATGACTGGTTAAAATTTTTGGTGGTTTCTTGTTCAGTCCATAGGCCTACATCATGTGGCAAACCGGTGAGCATGTGGCTCTATTAGTATAGGAGATACCTGAAAACATATCACACTTTTCATCATAGTGCTTTTACCAATGCATAAAATGCATGGAGAAGTCATTTCGAATGACTGGTCCTCAGTGTTGTGAGAACGATGACTGGTTAAAATTTTTGGTGGTTTCTTGTTCAGTCCATAGGCCTACCTCATGTGGCAAACCGGTGAGCATGTGGCTCTATTAGTATAGGAGATACCTGAAAACATATCACACTTTTCATCATAGTGCTTTTACCAATGCATAAAATGCATGGAGAAGTCATTTCGAATGACTGGTCCTCAGTGTTGTGTGAACGATGACTGGTTAAAATTTTTGGTGGTTTCTTGTTCAGTCCATAGGCCTACATCATGTGGCAAACCGGTGAGCATGTGGCTCTATTAGTATAGGAGATACCTGAAAACATATCACACTTTTCATCATAGTGCTTTTACCAATGCATAAAATGCATGGAGAAGTCATTTCGAATGACTGGTCCTCAGTGTTGTGAGAACGATGACTGGTTAAAATTTTTGGTGGTTTCTTGTTCAGTCCATAGGCCTACATCATGTGGCAAACCGGTGAGCATGTGGCTCTATTAGTATAGGAGATACCTGAAAACATATCACACTTTTCATCATAGTGCTTTTACCAATGCATAAAATGCATGGAGAAGTCATTTCGAATGACTGGTCCTCAGTGTTGTGAGAACGATGACTGGTTAAAATTTTTGGTGGTTTCTTGTTCAGTCCATAGGCCTACATCATGTGGCAAACCGGTGAGCATGTGGCTCTATTAGTATAGGAGATACCTGAAAACATATCACACTTTTCATCATAGTGCTTTTACCAATGCATAAAATGCATGGAGAAGTCATTTCGAATGACTGGTCCTCAGTGTTGTGAGAACGATGACTGGTTAAAATTTTTGGTGGTTTCTTGTTCAGTCCATAGGCCTACATCATGTGGCAAACCGGTGAGCATGTGGCTCTATTAGTATAGGAGATACCTGAAAACATATCACACTTTTCATCATAGTGCTTTTACCAATGCATAAAATGCATGGAGAAGTCATTTCGAATGACTGGTCCTCAGTGTTGTGAGAATGATGACTGGTTAAAATTTTTGGTGGTTTCTTGTTCAGTCCATAGGCCTACATCATGTGGCAAACCGGTGAGCATGTGGCTCTATTAGTATAGGAGATACCTGAAAACATATCACACTTTTCATCATAGTGCTTTTACCAATGCATAAAATGCATGGAGAAGTCATTTCGAATGACTATACTATACTAATAGAGCCACATGCTCACCGGTTTGCCACATGATGTAGGCCTATGGACTGAACAAGAAACCACCAAAAATTTTAACCAGTCATCGTTCTCACAACACTGAGGACCAGTCATTCGAAATGACTTCTCCATGCATTTTATGCATTGGTAAAAGCACTATGATGAAAAGTGTGATATGTTTTCAGGTATCTCCTATACTAATAGAGCCACATGCTCACCGGTTTGCCACATGATGTAGGCCTATGGACTGAACAAGAAACCACCAAAAATTTTAACCAGTCATTGTTCTCACAACACTGAGGACCAGTCATTCGAAATGACTTCTCCATGCATTTTATGCATTGGTAAAAGCACTATGATGAAAAGTGTGATATGTTTTCAGGTATCTCCTATACTAATAGAGCCACATGGTCACCGGTTTGCCACATGATGTAGGCCTATGGACTGAACAAGAAACCACCAAAAATTTTAACCAGTCATCGTTCTCACAACACTGAGGACCAGTCATTCGAAATGACTTCTCCATGCATTTTATGCATTGGTAAAAGCACTATGATGAAAAGTGTGATATGTTTTCAGGTATCTCCTATACTAATAGAGCCACATGCTCACCGGTTTGCCACATGATGTAGGCCTATGGACTGAACAAGAAACCACCAAAAATTTTAACCAGTCATCGTTCTCACAACACTGAGGACCAGTCATTCGAAATGACTTCTCCATGCATTTTATGCATTGGTAAAAGCACTATGATGAAAAGTGTGATATGTTTTCAGGTATCTCCTATACTAATAGAGCCACAGGCTCACCGGTTTGCCACATGAGGTAGGCCTATGGACTGAACAAGAAACCACCAAAAATTTTAACCAGTCATCGTTCTCACAACACTGAGGACCAGTCATTCGAAATGACTTCTCCATGCATTTTATGCATTGGTAAAAGCACTATGATGAAAAGTGTGATATGTTTTCAGGTATCTCCTATACTAATAGAGCCACATGCTCACCGGTTTGCCACATGATGTAGGCCTATGGACTGAACAAGAAACCACCAAAAATTTTAACCAGTCATCGTTCTCACAACACTGAGGACCAGTCATTCGAAATGACTTCTCCATGCATTTTATGCATTGGTAAAAGCACTATGATGAAAAGTGTGATATGTTTTCAGGTATCTCCTATACTAATAGAGCCACATGCTCACCGGTTTGCCACATGATGTAGGCCTATGGACTGAACAAGAAACCACCAAAAATTTTAACCAGTCATCGTTCTCACAACACTGAGGACCAGTCATTCGAAATGACTTCTCCATGCATTTTATGCATTGGTAAAAGCACTATGATGAAAAGTGTGATATGTTTTCAGGTATCTCCTATACTAATAGAGCCACATGGTCACCGGTTTGCCACATGATGTAGGCCTATGGACTGAACAAGAAACCACCAAAAATTTTAACCAGTCATCGTTCTCACAACACTGAGGACCAGTCATTCGAAATGACTTCTCCATGCATTTTATGCATTGGTAAAAGCACTATGATGAAAAGTGTGATATGTTTTCAGGTATCTCCTATACTAATAGAGCCACATGCTCACCGGTTTGCCACATGATGTAGGCCTATGGACTGAACAAGAAACCACCAAAAATTTTAACCAGTCATCGTTCTCACAACACTGAGGACCAGTCATTCGAAATGACTTCTCCATGCATTTTATGCATTGGTAAAAGCACTATGATGAAAAGTGTGATATGTTTTCAGGTATCTCCTATACTAATAGAGCCACATGCTCACCGGTTTGCCACATGAGGTAGGCCTATGGACTGAACAAGAAACCACCAAAAATTTTAACCAGTCATCGTTCTCACAACACTGAGGACCAGTCATTCGAAATGACTTCTCCATGCATTTTATGCATTGGTAAAAGCACTATGATGAAAAGTGTGATATGTTTTCAGGTATCTCCTATACTAATAGAGCCACATGCTCACCGGTTTGCCACATGATGTAGGCCTATGGACTGAACAAGAAACCACCAAAAATTTTAACCAGTCATCGTTCTCACAACACTGAGGACCAGTCATTCGAAATGACTTCTCCATGCATTTTATGCATTGGTAAAAGCACTATGATGAAAAGTGTGATATGTTTTCAGGTATCTCCTATACTAATAGAGCCACATGCTCACCCGGTTTGCCACATGATGTAGGCCTATGGACTGAACAAGAAACCACCAAAAATTTTAACCAGTCATCGTTCTCACAACACTGAGGACCAGTCATTCGAAATGACTTCTCCATGCATTTTATGCATTGGTAAAAGCACTATGATGAAAAGTGTGATATGTTTTCAGGTATCTCCTATACTAATAGAGCCACATGCTCACCGGTTTGCCACATGATGTAGGCCTATGGACTGAACAAGAAACCACCAAAAATTTTAACCAGTCATCGTTCTCACAACACTGAGGACCAGTCATTCGAAATGACTTCTCCATGCATTTTATGCATTGGTAAAAGCACTATGATGAAAAGTGTGATATGTTTTCAGGTATCTCCTATACTAATAGAGCCACATGCTCACCGGTTTGCCACATGATGTAGGCCTATGGACTGAACAAGAAACCACCAAAAATTTTAACCAGTCATCGTTCTCACAACACTGAGGACCAGTCATTCGAAATGACTTCTCCATGCATTTTATGCATTGGTAAAAGCACTATGATGAAAAGTGTGATATGTTTTCAGGTATCTCCTATACTAATAGAGCCACATGCTCACCGGTTTGCCACATGATGTAGGCCTATGGACTGAACAAGAAACCACCAAAAATTTTCACCAGTCATCGTTCTCACAACACTGAGGACCAGTCATTCGAAATGACTTCTCCATGCATTTTATGCATTGGTAAAAGCACTATGATGAAAAGTGTGATATGTTTTCAGGTATCTCCTATACTAATAGAGCCACATGCTCACCGGTTTGCCACATGATGTAGGCCTATGGACTGAACAAGAAACCACCAAAAATTTTAACCAGTCATCGTTCTCACAACACTGAGGACCAGTCATTCGAAATGACTTCTCCATGCATTTTATGCATTGGTAAAAGCACTATGATGAAAAGTGTGATATGTTTTCAGGTATCTCCTATACTAATAGAGCCACATGCTCACCGGTTTGCCACATGATGTAGGCCTATGGACTGAACAAGAAACCACCAAAAATTTTAACCAGTCATCGTTCTCACAACACTGAGGACCAGTCATTCGAAATGACTTCTCCATGCATTTTATGCATTGGTAAAAGCACTATGATGAAAAGTGTGATATGTTTTCAGGTATCTCCTATACTAATAGAGCCACATGCTCACCGGTTTGCCACATGATGTAGGCCTATGGACTGAACAAGAAACCACCAAAAATTTTAACCAGTCATCGTTCTCACAACACTGAGGACCAGTCATTCGAAATGACTTCTCCATGCATTTTATGCATTGGTAAAAGCACTATGATGAAAAAGTGTGATATGTTTTCAGGTATCTCCTATACTAATAGAGCCACATGCTCACCGGTTTGCCACATGATGTAGGCCTATGGACTGAACAAGAAACCACCAAAAATTTTAACCAGTCATCGTTCTCACAACACTGAGGACCAGTCATTCGAAATGACTTCTCCATGCATTTTATGCATTGGTAAAAGCACTATGATGAAAAGTGTGATATGTTTTCAGGTATCTCCTATACTAATAGAGCCACATGCTCACCGGTTTGCCACATGATGTAGGCCTATGGACTGAACCAGAAACCACCAAAAATTTTAACCAGTCATCGTTCTCACAACACTGAGGACCAGTCATTCGAAATGACTTCTCCATGCATTTTATGCATTGGTAAAAGCACTATGATGAAAAGTGTGATATGTTTTCAGGTATCTCCTATACTAATAGAGCCACATGCTCACCGGTTTGCCACATGATGTAGGCCTATGGACTGAACAAGAAACCACCAAAAATTTTAACCAGTCATCGTTCTCACAACACTGAGGACCAGTCATTCGAAATGACTTCTCCATGCATTTTATGCATTGGTAAAAGCACTATGATGAAAAGTGTGATATGTTTTCAGGTATCTCCTATACTAATAGAGCCACATGCTCACCGGTTTGCCACATGATGTAGGCCTATGGACTGAACAAGAAACCACCAAAAATTTTAACCAGTCATCGTTCTCACAACACTGAGGACCAGTCATTCGAAATGACTTCTCCATGCATTTTATGCATTGGTAAAAGCACTATGATGAAAAGTGTGATATGTTTTCAGGTATCTCCTATACTAATAGAGCCACATGCTCACCGGTTTGCCACATGATGTAGGCCTATGGACTGAACAAGAAACCACCAAAAATTTTAACCAGTCATCGTTCTCACAACACTGAGGACCAGTCATTCGAAATGACTTCTCCATGCATTTTATGCATTGGTAAAAGCACTATGATGAAAAGTGTGATATGTTTTCAGGTATCTCCTATACTAATAGAGCCACATGCTCACCGGTTTGCCACATGATGTAGGCCTATGGACTGAACAAGAAACCACCAAAAATTTTAACCAGTCATCGTTCTCACAACACTGAGGACCAGTCATTCGAAATGACTTCTCCATGCATTTTATGCATTGGTAAAAGCACTATGATGAAAAGTGTGATATGTTTTCAGGTATCTCCTATACTAATAGAGCCACATGCTCACCGGTTTGCCACATGATGTAGGCCTATGGACTGAACAAGAAACCACCAAAAATTTTAACCAGTCATCGTTCTCACAACACTGAGGACCAGTCATTCGAAATGACTTCTCCATGCATTTTATGCATTGGTAAAAGCACTATGATGAAAAGTGTGATATGTTTTCAGGTATCTCCTATACTAATAGAGCCACATGCTCACCGGTTTGCCACATGAAGTAGGCCTATGGACTGAACAAGAAACCACCAAAAATTTTAACCAGTCATCGTTCTCACAACACTGAGGACCAGTCATTCGAAATGACTTCTCCATGCATTTTATGCATTGGTAAAAGCACTATGATGAAAAGTGTGATATGTTTTCAGGTATCTCCTATACTAATAGAGCCACATGCTCACCGGTTTGCCACATGATGTAGGCCTATGGACTGAACAAGAAACCACCAAAAATTTTAACCAGTCATCGTTCTCACAACACTGAGGACCAGTCATTCGAAATGACTTCTCCATGCATTTTATGCATTGGTAAAAGCACTATGATGAAAAGTGTGATATGTTTTCAGGTATCTCCTATACTAATATAGCCACATGCTCACCGGTTTGCCACATGATGTAGGCCTATGGACTGAACAAGAAACCACCAAAAATTTTAACCAGTCATCGTTCTCACAACACTGAGGACCAGTCGTTCGAAATGACTTCTCCATGCATTTTATGCATTGGTAAAAGCACTATGATGAAAAGTGTGATATGTTTTCAGGTATCTCCTATACTAATAGAGCCACATGCTCACCGGTTTGCCACATGATGTAGGCCTATGGACTGAACAAGAAACCACCAAAAATTTTAACCAGTCATCGTTCTCACAACACTGAGGACCAGTCATTCGAAATGACTTCTCCATGCATTTTATGCATTGGTAAAAGCACTATGATGAAAAGTGTGATATGTTTTCAGGTATCTCCTATACTAATAGAACCACATGCTCACCGGTTTGCCACATGATGTAGGCCTATGGACTGAACAAGAAACCACCAAAAATTTTAACCAGTCATCGTTCTCACAACACTGAGGACCAGTCATTCGAAATGACTTCTCCATGCATTTTATGCATTGGTAAAAGCACTATGATGAAAAGTGTGATATGTTTTCAGGTATCTCCTATACTAATAGAGCCACATGCTCACCGGTTTGCCACATGATGTAGGCCTATGGACTGAACAAGAAACCACCAAAAATTTTAACCAGTCATCGTTCTCACAACACTGAGGACCAGTCATTCGAAATGACTTCTCCATGCATTTTATGCATTGGTAAAAGCACTATGATGAAAAGTGTGATATGTTTTCAGGTATCTCCTATACTAATAGAGCCACATGCTCACCGTTTGCCACATGATGTAGGCCTATGGACTGAACAAGAAACCACCAAAAATTTTAACCAGTCATCGTTCTCACAACACTGAGGACCAGTCATTCGAAATGACTTCTCCATGCATTATATGCATTGGTAAAAGCACTATGATGAAAAGTGTGATATGTTTTCAGGTATCTCCTATACTAATAGAACCACATGCTCACCGGTTTGCCACATGATGTAGGCCTATGGACTGAACAAGAAACCACCAAAAATTTTAACCAGTCATCGTTCTCACAACACTGAGGACCAGTCATTCGAAATGACTTCTCCATGCATTTTATGCATTGGTAAAAGCACTATGATGAAAAGTGTGA
>NW_027193500.1:0-24614 GCF_032444005.1 Ranitomeya imitator | reverse complement strand
GCTCTATTAGTATAGGAGATAACTGAAAACATATCACACTTTTCATCATAGTGCTTTTACCAATGCCATAAAATGCATGGAGAAGTCATTTCGAATGAACTGGTCCTCAGTGTTGTGAGAACGATGACTGGTTAAAATTTTTGGTGGTTTCTTGTTCAGTCCATAGGCTACATCATGTGGCAAAACCGGTTGAGCATGTGGCTCTATTAGTATAGGAGATACCTGAAAACATATCACACTTTTCATCATAGTGCTTTTACCAATGCATAAAATGCATGGAGAAGTCATTTCGAATGACTGGGTCCTCAGTGTTGTGAGAACGATGACTGGTTAAAATTTTTGGTGGTTTCTTGTTCAGTCCATAGGCCTACATCATGTGGCAAACCGGGTGAGCATGTGGGCTCTATTAGTATAGGAGATACCTGAAAACATATCACACTTTTCATCATAGTGCTTTTACCAATGCATAAAATGCATGGAGAAGTCATTTCGAATGACTGGTCCCTCAGTGTTGTGAGAACGATGACTGGTTAAAATTTTTGGTGGTTTCTTGTTCAGTCCATAGGCCTACATCATGTGGCAAACCCGGTGAGCATGTGGCTCTATTAGTATAGGAGATACCTGAAAACATATCACACTTTTCATCATAGTGCTTTTACCAATGCATAAAATGCATGGAGAAGTCATTTCGAATGACTGGTCCTCAGTGTTGTGAGAACGATGACTGGTTAAAATTTTTGGTGGTTTCTTGTTCAGTCCATAGGCCTACATCATGTGGCAAACCGGTGAGCATGTGGCTCTATTAGTATAGGAGATACCTGAAAACATATCACACTTTTCATCATAGTGCTTATACCAATGCATAAAATGCATGGAGAAGTCATTTTCGAATGACTGGTCCTCAGTGTTGTGAGAACGATGACTGGTTAAAATTTTTGGTGGTTTCTTGTTCAGTCCATAGGCCTACATCATGTGGCAAACCGGTGAGCATGTGGCTCTATTAGTATAGGAGATACCTGAAAACATATCACACTTTTCATCATAGTGCTTTTACCAATGCATAAAATGCATGGAGAAGTCATTTCGAATGACTGGTCCTCAGTGTTGTGAGAACGATGACTGGTTAAAATTTTTGGTGGTTTCTTGTTCAGTCCATAGGCCTACATCATGTGGCAAACCGGTGAGCATGTGGCTCTATTAGTATAGGAGATACCTGAAAACATATCACACTTTTCATCATAGTGCTTTTACCAATGCATAAAATGCATGGAGAAGTCATTTCGAATGACTGGTCCTCAGTGTTGTGAGAACGATGACTGGTTAAAATTTTTGGTGGTTTCTTGTTCAGTCCATAGGCCTACATCATGTGGCAAACCGGTGAGCATGTGGCTCTATTAGTATAGGAGATACCTGAAAACATATCACACTTTTCATCATAGTGCTTTTACCAATGCATAAAATGCATGGAGAAGTCATTTCGAATGACTGGTCCTCAGTGTTGTGAGAACGATGACTGGTTAAAATTTTTGGTGGTTTCTTGTTCAGTCCATAGGCCTACATCATGTGGCAAACCGGTGAGCATGTGGCTCTATTAGTATAGGAGATACCTGAAAACATATCACACTTTTCATCATAGTGCTTTTACCAATGCATAAAATGCATGGAGAAGTCATTTCGAATGACTGGTCCTCAGTGTTGTGAGAACGATGACTGGTTAAAATTTTTGGTGGTTTCTTGTTCAGTCCATAGGCCTACATCATGTGGCAAACCGGTGAGCATGTGGCTCTATTAGTATAGGAGATACCTGAAAACATATCACACTTTTCATCATAGTGCTTTTACCAATGCATAAAATGCATGGAGAAGTCATTTCGAATGACTGGTCCTCAGTGTTGTGAGAACGATGACTGGTTAAAATTTTTGGTGGTTTCTTGTTCAGTCCATAGGCCTACATCATGTGGCAAACCGGTGAGCATGTGGCTCTATTAGTATAGGAGATACCTGAAAAACATATCACACTTTTCATCATAGTGCTTTTACCAATGCATAAAATGCATGGAGAAGTCATTTCGAATGACTGGTCCTCAGTGTTGTGAGAACGATGACTGGTTAAAATTTTTGGTGGTTTCTTGTTCAGTCCATAGGCCTACATCATGTGGCAAACCGGTGAGCATGTGGCTCTATTAGTATAGGAGATACCTGAAAACATATCACACTTTTCATCATAGTGCTTTTACCAATGCATAAAATGCATGGAGAAGTCATTTCGAATGACTGGTCCTCAGTGTTGTGAGAACGATGACTGGTTAAAATTTTTGGTGGTTTCTTGTTCAGTCCATAGGCCTACATCATGTGGCAAACCGGTGAGCATGTGGCTCTATTAGTATAGGAGATACCTGAAAACATATCACACTTTTCATCATAGTGCTTTTACCAATGCATAAAATGCATGGAGAAGTCATTTCGAATGACTGGTCCTCAGTGTTGTGAGAACGATGACTGGTTAAAATTTTTGGTGGTTTCTTGTTCAGTCCATAGGCCTACATCATGTGGCAAACCGGTGAGCATGTGGCTCTATTAGTATAGGAGATACCTGAAAACATATCACACTTTTCATCATAGTGCTTTTACCAATGCATAAAATGCATGGAGAAGTCATTTCGAATGACTGGTCCTCAGTGTTGTGAGAACGATGACTGGTTAAAATTTTTGGTGGTTTCTTGTTCAGTCCATAGGCCTACATCATGTGGCAAACCGGTGAGCATGTGGCTCTATTAGTATAGGAGATACCTGAAAACATATCACACTTTTCATCATAGTGCTTTTACCAATGCATAAAATGCATGGAGAAGTCATTTCGAATGACTGGTCCTCAGTGTTGTGAGAACGATGACTGGTTAAAATTTTTGGTGGTTTCTTGTTCAGTCCATAGGCCTACATCATGTGGCAAACCGGTGAGCATGTGGCTCTATTAGTATAGGAGATACCTGAAAACATATCACACTTTTCATCATAGTGCTTTTACCAATGCATAAAATGCATGGAGAAGTCATTTCGAATGACTGGTCCTCAGTGTTGTGAGAACGATGACTGGTTAAAATTTTTGGTGGTTTCTTGTTCAGTCCATAGGCCTACATCATGTGGCAAACCGGTGAGCATGTGGCTCTATTAGTATAGGAGATACCTGAAAACATATCACACTTTTCATCATAGTGCTTTTACCAATGCATAAAATGCATGGAGAAGTCATTTCGAATGACTGGTCCTCAGTGTTGTGAGAACGATGACTGGTTAAAATTTTTGGTGGTTTCTTGTTCAGTCCATAGGCCTACATCATGTGGCAAACCGGTGAGCATGTGGCTCTATTAGTATAGGAGATACCTGAAAACATATCACACTTTTCATCATAGTGCTTTTACCAATGCATAAAATGCATGGAGAAGTCATTTCGAATGACTGGTCCTCAGTGTTGTGAGAACGATGACTGGTTAAAATTTTTGGTGGTTTCTTGTTCAGTCCATAGGCCTACATCATGTGGCAAACCGGTGAGCATGTGGCTCTATTAGTATAGGAGATACCTGAAAACATATCACACTTTTCATCATAGTGCTTTTACCAATGCATAAAATGCATGGAGAAGTCATTTCGAATGACTGGTCCTCAGTGTTGTGAGAACGATGACTGGTTAAAATTTTTGGTGGTTTCTTGTTCAGTCCATAGGCCTACATCATGTGGCAAACCGGTGAGCATGTGGCTCTATTAGTATAGGAGATACCTGAAAACATATCACACTTTTCATCATAGTGCTTTTACCAATGCATAAAATGCATGGAGAAGTCATTTCGAATGACTGGTCCTCAGTGTTGTGAGAACGATGACTGGTTAAAATTTTTGGTGGTTTCTTGTTCAGTCCATAGGCCTACATCATGTGGCAAACCGGTGAGCATGTGGCTCTATTAGTATAGGAGATACCTGAAAACATATCACACTTTTCATCATAGTGCTTTTACCAATGCATAAAATGCATGGAGAAGTCATTTCGAATGACTGGTCCTCAGTGTTGTGAGAACGATGACTGGTTAAAATTTTTGGTGGTTTCTTGTTCAGTCCATAGGCCTACATCATGTGGCAAACCGGTGAGCATGTGGCTCTATTAGTATAGGAGATACCTGAAAACATATCACACTTTTCATCATAGTGCTTTTACCAATGCATAAAATGCATGGAGAAGTCATTTCGAATGACTGGTCCTCAGTGTTGTGAGAACGATGACTGGTTAAAATTTTTGGTGGTTTCTTGTTCAGTCCATAGGCCTACATCATGTGGCAAACCGGTGAGCATGTGGCTCTATTAGTATAGGAGATACCTGAAAACATATCACACTTTTCATCATAGTGCTTTTACCAATGCATAAAATGCATGGAGAAGTCATTTCGAATGACTGGTCCTCAGTGTTGTGAGAACGATGACTGGTTAAAATTTTTGGTGGTTTCTTGTTCAGTCCATAGGCCTACATCATGTGGCAAACCGGTGAGCATGTGGCTCTATTAGTATAGGAGATACCTGAAAACATATCACACTTTTCATCATAGTGCTTTTACCAATGCATAAAATGCATGGAGAAGTCATTTCGAATGACTGGTCCTCAGTGTTGTGAGAACGATGACTGGTTAAAATTTTTGGTGGTTTCTTGTTCAGTCCATAGGCCTACATCATGTGGCAAACCGGTGAGCATGTGGCTCTATTAGTATAGGAGATACCTGAAAACATATCACACTTTTCATCATAGTGCTTTTACCAATGCATAAAATGCATGGAGAAGTCATTTCGAATGACTGGTCCTCAGTGTTGTGAGAACGATGACTGGTTAAAATTTTTGGTGGTTTCTTGTTCAGTCCATAGGCCTACATCATGTGGCAAACCGGTGAGCATGTGGCTCTATTAGTATAGGAGATACCTGAAAACATCACACTTTTCATCATAGTGCTTTTACCAATGCATAAAATGCATGGAGAAGTCATTTCGAATGACTGGTCCTCAGTGTTGTGAGAACGATGACTGGTTAAAATTTTTGGTGGTTTCTTGTTCAGTCCATAGGCCTACATCATGTGGCAAACCGGTGAGCATGTGGCTCTATTAGTATAGGAGATAACTGAAAACATATCACACTTTTCATCATAGTGCTTTTACCAATGCATAAAATGCATGGAGAAGTCATTTCGAATGACTGGTCCTCAGTGTTGTGAGAACGATGACTGGTTAAAATTTTTGGTGGTTTCTTGTTCAGTCCATAGGCCTACATCATGTGGCAAACCGGTGAGCATGTGGCTCTATTAGTATAGGAGATACCTGAAAACATATCACACTTTTCATCATAGTGCTTTTACCAATGCATAAAATGCATGGAGAAGTCATTTCGAATGACTGGTCCTCAGTGTTGTGAGAACGATGACTGGTTAAAATTTTTGGTGGTTTCTTGTTCAGTCCATAGGCCTACATCATGTGGCAAACCGGTGAGCATGTGGCTCTATTAGTATAGGAGATACCTGAAAACATATCACACTTTTCATCATAGTGCTTTTACCAATGCATAAAATGCATGGAGAAGTCATTTCGAATGACTGGTCCTCAGTGTTGTGAGAACGATGACTGGTTAAAATTTTTGGTGGTTTCTTGTTCAGTCCATAGGCCTACATCATGTGGCAAACCGGTGAGCATGTGGCTCTATTAGTATAGGAGATACCTGAAAACATATCACACTTTTCATCATAGTGCTTTTACCAATGCATAAAATGCATGGAGAAGTCATTTCGAATGACTGGTCCTCAGTGTTGTGAGAACGATGACTGGTTAAAATTTTTGGTGGTTTCTTGTTCAGTCCATAGGCCTACATCATGTGGCAAACCGGTGAGCATGTGGCTCTATTAGTATAGGAGATACCTGAAAACATATCACACTTTTCATCATAGTGCTTTTACCAATGCATAAAATGCATGGAGAAGTCATTTCGAATGACTGGTCCTCAGTGTTGTGAGAACGATGACTGGTTAAAATTTTTGGTGGTTTCTTGTTCAGTCCATAGGCCTACATCATGTGGCAAACCGGTGAGCATGTGGCTCTATTAGTATAGGGGATACCTGAAAACATCACACTTTTCATCATAGTGCTTTTACCAATGCATAAAATGCATGGAGAAGTCATTTCGAATGACTGGTCCTCAGTGTTGTGAGAACGATGACTGGTTAAAATTTTTGGTGGTTTCTTGTTCAGTCCATAGGCCTACATCATGTGGCAAACCGGTGAGCATGTGGCTCTATTAGTATAGGAGATAACTGAAAACATATCACACTTTTCATCATAGTGCTTTTACCAATGCATAAAATGCATGGAGAAGTCATTTCGAATGACTGGTCCTCAGTGTTGTGAGAACGATGACTGGTTAAAATTTTTGGTGGTTTCTTGTTCAGTCCATAGGCCTACATCATGTGGCAAACCGGTGAGCATGTGGCTCTATTAGTATAGGAGATACCTGAAAACATATCACACTTTTCATCATAGTGCTTTTACCAATGCATAAAATGCATGGAGAAGTCATTTCGAATGACTGGTCCTCAGTGTTGTGAGAACGATGACTGGTTAAAATTTTTGGTGGTTTCTTGTTCAGTCCATAGGCCTACATCATGTGGCAAACCGGTGAGCATGTGGCTCTATTAGTATAGGAGATACCTGAAAACATATCACACTTTTCATCATAGTGCTTTTACCAATGCATAAAATGCATGGAGAAGTCATTTCGAATGACTGGTCCTCAGTGTTGTGAGAACGATGACTGGTTAAAATTTTTGGTGGTTTCTTGTTCAGTCCATAGGCCTACATCATGTGGCAAACCGGTGAGCATGTGGCTCTATTAGTATAGGAGATACCTGAAAACATATCACACTTTTCATCATAGTGCTTTTACCAATGCATAAAATGCATGGAGAAGTCATTTCGAATGACTGGTCCTCAGTGTTGTGAGAACGATGACTGGTTAAAATTTTTGGTGGTTTCTTGTTCAGTCCATAGGCCTACATCATGTGGCAAACCGGTGAGCATGTGGCTCTATTAGTATAGGAGATACCTGAAAACATATCACACTTTTCATCATAGTGCTTTTACCAATGCATAAAATGCATGGAGAAGTCATTTCGAATGACTGGTCCTCAGTGTTGTGAGAACGATGACTGGTTAAAATTTTTGGTGGTTTCTTGTTCAGTCCATAGGCCTACATCATGTGGCAAACCGGTGAGCATGTGGCTCTATTAGTATAGGAGATACCTGAAAACATATCACACTTTTCATCATAGTGCTTTTACCAATGCATAAAATGCATGGAGAAGTCATTTCGAATGACTGGTCCTCAGTGTTGTGAGAACGATGACTGGTTAAAATTTTTGGTGGTTTCTTGTTCAGTCCATAGGCCTACATCATGTGGCAAACCGGTGAGCATGTGGCTCTATTAGTATAGGAGATACCTGAAAACATATCACACTTTTCATCATAGTGCTTTTACCAATGCATAAAATGCATGGAGAAGTCATTTCGAATGACTGGTCCTCAGTGTTGTGAGAACGATGACTGGTTAAAATTTTTGGTGGTTTCTTGTTCAGTCCATAGGCCTACATCATGTGGCAAACCGGTGAGCATGTGGCTCTATTATTATAGGAGATACCTGAAAACATATCACACTTTTCATCATAGTGCTTTTACCAATGCATAAAATGCATGGAGAAGTCATTTCGAATGACTGGTCCTCAGTGTTGTGAGAACGATGACTGGTTAAAATTTTTGGTGGTTTCTTGTTCAGTCCATAGGCCTACATCATGTGGCAAACCGGTGAGCATGTGGCTCTATTAGTATAGGAGATACCTGAAAACATATCACACTTTTCATCATAGTGCTTTTACCAATGCATAAAATGCATGGAGAAGTCATTTCGAATGACTGGTCCTCAGTGTTGTGAGAACGATGACTGGTTAAAATTTTTGGTGGTTTCTTGTTCAGTCCATAGGCCTACATCATGTGGCAAACCGGTGAGCATGTGGCTCTATTAGTATAGGAGATACCTGAAAACATATCACACTTTTCATCATAGTGCT
Organism: Ranitomeya imitator; assembly: GCF_032444005.1. NCBI lineage: Eukaryota > Metazoa > Chordata > Amphibia > Anura > Dendrobatidae > Ranitomeya > Ranitomeya imitator. The sequence goes on along the minus strand of NW_027193500.1, from coordinate 16,476 downwards.
TTTACCAATGCATAAAATGCATGGAGAAGTCATTTCGAATGACTGGTCCTCAGTGTTGTGAGAACGATGACTGGTTAAAATTTTTGGTGGTTTCTTGTTCAGTCCATAGGCCTACATCATGTGGCAAACCGGTGAGCATGTGGCTTTATTAGTATAGGAGATACCTGAAAACATATCACACTTTTCATCATAGTGCTTTTACCAATGCATAAAATGCATGGAGAAGTCATTTCGAATGACTGGTCCTCAGTGTTGTGAGAACGATGACTGGTTAAATTTTTTGGTGGTTTCTTGTTCAGTCCATAGGCCTACATCATGTGGCAAACCGGTGAGCATGTGGCTCTATTAGTATAGGAGATACCTGAAAACATATCACACTTTTCATCATAGTGCTTTTACCAATGCATAAAATGAGGACAACACTGAGGACCAGTCAATCGAAATGACTTCTCCATGCATTTTATGCATTGGTAAAAGCACTATGATGAAAAGTGTGATATGTTTTCAGGTATCTCCTATACTAATAGAGCCACATGCTCACCGGTTTGCCACATGATGTAGGCCTATGGACTGAACAAGAAACCACCAAAAATTTTAACCAGTCATCGTTCTCACAACACTGAGGACCAGTCATTCGAAATGACTTCTCCATGCATTTTATGCATTGGTAAAAGCACTATGATGAAAAGTGTGATATGTTTTCAGGTATCTCCTATACTAATAGAGCCACATGCTCACCGGTTTGCCACATGATGTAGGCCTATGGACTGAACAAGAAACCACCAAAAATTTTAACCAGTCATCGTTCTCACAACACTGAGGACCAGTCATTCGAAATGACTTCTCCATGCATTTTATGCATTGGTAAAAGCACTATGATGAAAAGTGTGATATGTTTTCAGGTATCTCCTATACTAACAGAGCCACATGCTCACCGGTTTGCCACATGTTGTAGGCCTATGGACTGAACAAGAAACCACCAAAAATTTTAACCAGTCATCGTTCTCACAACACTGAGGACCAGTCATTCGAAATGACTTCTCCATGCATTTTATGCATTGGTAAAAGCACTATGATGAAAAGTGTGATATGTTTTCAGGTATCTCCTATACTAATAGAGCCACATGCTCACCGGTTTGCCACATGATGTAGGCCTATGGACTGAACAAGAAACCACCAAAAATTTTAACCAGTCATCGTTCTCACAACACTGAGGACCAGTCATTCGAAATGACTTCTCCATGCATTTTATGCATTGGTAAAAGCACTATGATGAAAAGTGTGATATGTTTTCAGGTATCTCCTATACTAATAGAGCCACATGCTCACCGGTTTGCCACATGATGTAGGCCTATGGACTGAACAAGAAACCACCAAAAATTTTAACCAGTCATCGTTCTCACAACACTGAGGACCAGTCATTCGAAATGACTTCTCCATGCATTTTATGCATTGGTAAAAGCACTATGATGAAAAGTGTGATATGTTTTCAGGTATCTCCTATACTAATAGAGACACATGCTCACCGGTTTGCCACATGATGTAGGCCTATGGACTGAACAAGAAACCACCAAAAATTTTAACCAGTCATCGTTCTCACAACACTGAGGACCAGTCATTCGAAATGACTTCTCCATGCATTTTATGCATTGGTAAAAGCATTATGATGAAAAGTGTGATATGTAGTGTTGAGCGATACCTTCCGATATCGGAAAGTATCGGTATCGGTTTGGATCGGCCGATATTCAAAAAATATCGGATATCGCCGATACCGATACCCGATCCCAATGCAAGTCAATGGGACCAAAATATCGGAATTAAAATAAACCCTTTCTTTCCTTGTAGGTTCATTCTACATGAAGGAAAACAACTAAGAATAATGCCGGATGTATTTGGGGAGGTGGCGGAGACATTAAAGTCATAGAGGTTTATCCCAATCAAATAGAATAGCATGTTTTTTGTTTTTTTTTAAGACGTTCGGAGTGACAAAGATATTGACTATGTAAATTTTTTTTTTATTTTGTCAGATATTGATGTTTCACTATTCCACGCCCTTCCCCTTCTTTTTTTTCTTTTTTTTTTCTTTTCCCACACTTTCATCTTCATCATCATCAGCATCTTTGACATCAACTTCTTCACCTTATTCATCTTCTTCTTCATCTTCTACCTATTTTTTTTTTTTATTACATTCTTCATATTCATTTTATTCAACTATTATTATTCTTCTTATTCTACATATTCTTTTTATTCCACTGTTATTATTCTTCCTATTCTACTTCTTCATCATATTCTCATTTGTGACAGGCATTCCCGTAGTTGTTATCTATAAAAGTTTGAAGATTACACCTTCCGTTCTGCCAGTCACAAAAGTTACATTTGTCCGCGTTCAGTTTGGCCTGCAGCATCAGGCTTTATCCAGGGGCACCACGAGGAGGAACGGACTCACCCCCATACACTGCTTAGTCTTCTTCTGCATATAATTTAGATAATATCTTTTGCTCTGATATTAAGTCTTATGCTTAATGTTCTTCTGCTCTTTGTTCTGCAGCCTCTTGTTCTTCTGCTTCTCGGTCTTCCATGTTGTCGTCTCCAGGGTCGTCGTCTCCAGTGTCGTCATCTCCGCCGTCGTCGTCTCCGCCGTCGTCGTCGTCGTCATCGGGGTGGTCTTCCGTGTCGTCGTCATCGTGGTGGTCTTCCGGGTCGTCGACGTTAGGGTCTTCAACTTGGAAATGTAGCAGAAGGTACAAGAAGGCTGAGAAAATGCCAAGAACCAGCTGATGGAACTGGAACTCGGATGGCTACCCGAAGGTTCAAGAGCCTATGGAACTACCGAGGACCAGCTGACGTTACTGGAACCCGGTTACTAAGCAGGAGGTACCCGTGCTAAAAAGCACTACCAAGGACCGCCTGACGTTGACGGAACTCGGATACCCAGAAGGAGGCACCTAAGCCAAAGGCTCTGCCCGGAACCAGCTGACGTTACTGGAACCAGGATGGGGAGCAGAAGGTACAAGAGCAAAAGACACTGCCGAGAACCAGCTGACGGTACTGGAACCCGGATGGGTAGCCGAAGGTCCAAGAGCCAATGGAACTACCGAGGACCAGCTGACGTTACTGGAACCCGGTTACTAAGCAGGAGGTACCCGTGCCTGAAAGCACTACCAAGGACCACCTGACGTTGGTGGAACTTGGATACCCAGAAGGAGGCACCTAAGCCAAAGGCTCTGCCCGGAACCAGCTGACGGTACTGGAACCAGGATGGGGAGCAGAAGGTACAAGAGCAAAAGACACTGCCGAGAACCAGCTGACGGTGCTGGAACCAGGTGGTGGACCCGAAGGTCCACAGGAGAGGAGAGAACAGCTAGGCCGCGAGGCAGCCGCAGTTACCGAACCCCAACAGTCCTACAGGGGGAGCTGGGCCTACTGGCACTACAGAACCAGCCTTGACTACCAGTTCACGCAGCCCACATAGGAAGCTCCTAAACTGGAGGCACCCTGGAGTTGGCTAACCCGACCGCACCACGACGAGGCAAGCATAGGTGTCTCAGTGAGCTTGACACAACCCGGAAACAGCTGACGGTGCTGAAACCAGGCTTGGCACGAGGGAGTACCTGTGACAAAAACACTGCCGAGAACCAGCTGGCGGTGCTGGAACCCGGATGCGTTGCCCCAGTGTGCAAGAGCCAATGGCACGACCGAGGACCAGCTGACGGTGCTGGAACCCGGTTACTAAGCTGTAGGTGCCCGCGCTTAAAAGCACTACCAAGGACCGCCTGGCGTTGGCGGAACTCGGATACCCAGGAGGAGGCACCTAAGCCAAAGGCTCGGCCCGGAACCAGCTGACGGTGCTGGAACCAGGTGGTGGACCCCAAGGTCCACAGGAGAGGAGAGAACAGCTAGGCCGCGAGGCAGCCGCAGTTACCGAACCCCAACAGTCCTACAGGGGGAGCTGGGCCTACTGGCACTACAGAACCAGCCTTGACTACCAGTTCACGCAGCCCACATAGGAAGCTCCTAAACTGGAGGCACCCTGGAGTTGGCTAACCCGACCGCACCACGACGAGGCAAGCATAGGTGTCTCAGTGAGCTTGACACAACCCGGAAACAGCTGACGGTGCTGAAACCAGGCTTGGCACGAGGGAGTACCTGTGACAAAAACACTGCCGAGAACCAGCTGGCGGTGCTGGAACCCGGATGCGTTGCCCCAGTGTGCAAGAGCCAATGGCACGACCGAGGACCAGCTGACGGTGCTGGAACCCGGTTACTAAGCTGTAGGTGCCCGCGCTTAAAAGCACTACCAAGGACCGCCTGGCGTTGGCGGAACTCGGATACCCAGGAGGAGGCACCTAAGCCAAAGGCTCGGCCCGGAACCAGCTGACGGTGCTGGAACCAGGTGGTGGACCCCAAGGTCCACAGGAGAGGAGAGAACAGCTAGGCCGCGAGGCAGCCGCAGTTACCGAACCCCAACAGTCCTACAGGGGGAGCTGGGCCTACTGGCACTACAGAACCAGCCTTGACTACCAGTTCACGCAGCCCACATAGGAAGCTCCTAAACTGGAGGCACCCTGGAGTTGGCTAACCCGACCGCACCACGACGAGGCAAGCATAGGTGTCTCAGTGAGCTTGACACAACCCGGAAACAGCTGACGGTGCTGAAACCAGGCTTGGCACGAGGGAGTACCTGTGACAAAAACACTGCCGAGAACCAGCTGGCGGTGCTGGAACCCGGATGCGTTGCCCCAGTGTGCAAGAGCCAATGGCACGACCGAGGACCAGCTGACGGTGCTGGAACCCGGTTACTAAGCTGTAGGTGCCCGCGCTTAAAAGCACTACCAAGGACCGCCTGGCGTTGGCGGAACTCGGATACCCAGGAGGAGGCACCTAAGCCAAAGGCTCGGCCCGGAACCAGCTGACGGTGCTGGAACCAGGTGGTGGACCCCAAGGTCCACAGGAGAGGAGAGAACAGCTAGGCCGCGAGGCAGCCGCAGTTACCGAACCCCAACAGTCCTACAGGGGGAGCTGGGCCTACTGGCACTACAGAACCAGCCTTGACTACCAGTTCACGCAGCCCACATAGGAAGCTCCTAAACTGGAGGCACCCTGGAGTTGGCTAACCCGACCGCACCACGACGAGGCAAGCATAGGTGTCTCAGTGAGCTTGACACAACCCGGAAACAGCTGACGGTGCTGAAACCAGGCTTGGCACGAGGGAGTACCTGTGACAAAAACACTGCCGAGAACCAGCTGGCGGTGCTGGAACCCGGATGCGTTGCCCCAGTGTGCAAGAGCCAATGGCACGACCGAGGACCAGCTGACGGTGCTGGAACCCGGTTACTAAGCTGTAGGTGCCCGCGCTTAAAAGCACTACCAAGGACCGCCTGGCGTTGGCGGAACTCGGATACCCAGGAGGAGGCACCTAAGCCAAAGGCTCGGCCCGGAACCAGCTGACGGTGCTGGAACCAGGTGGTGGACCCCAAGGTCCACAGGAGAGGAGAGAACAGCTAGGCCGCGAGGCAGCCGCAGTTACCGAACCCCAACAGTCCTACAGGGGGAGCTGGGCCTACTGGCACTACAGAACCAGCCTTGACTACCAGTTCACGCAGCCCACATAGGAAGCTCCTAAACTGGAGGCACCCTGGAGTTGGCTAACCCGACCGCACCACGACGAGGCAAGCATAGGTGTCTCAGTGAGCTTGACACAACCCGGAAACAGCTGACGGTGCTGAAACCAGGCTTGGCACGAGGGAGTACCTGTGACAAAAACACTGCCGAGAACCAGCTGGCGGTGCTGGAACCCGGATGCGTTGCCCCAGTGTGCAAGAGCCAATGGCACGACCGAGGACCAGCTGACGGTGCTGGAACCCGGTTACTAAGCTGTAGGTGCCCGCGCTTAAAAGCACTACCAAGGACCGCCTGGCGTTGGCGGAACTCGGATACCCAGGAGGAGGCACCTAAGCCAAAGGCTCGGCCCGGAACCAGCTGACGGTGCTGGAACCAGGTGGTGGACCCCAAGGTCCACAGGAGAGGAGAGAACAGCTAGGCCGCGAGGCAGCCGCAGTTACCGAACCCCAACAGTCCTACAGGGGGAGCTGGGCCTACTGGCACTACAGAACCAGCCTTGACTACCAGTTCACGCAGCCCACATAGGAAGCTCCTAAACTGGAGGCACCCTGGAGTTGGCTAACCCGACCGCACCACGACGAGGCAAGCATAGGTGTCTCAGTGAGCTTGACACAACCCGGAAACAGCTGACGGTGCTGAAACCAGGCTTGGCACGAGGGAGTACCTGTGACAAAAACACTGCCGAGAACCAGCTGGCGGTGCTGGAACCCGGATGCGTTGCCCCAGTGTGCAAGAGCCAATGGCACGACCGAGGACCAGCTGACGGTGCTGGAACCCGGTTACTAAGCTGTAGGTGCCCGCGCTTAAAAGCACTACCAAGGACCGCCTGGCGTTGGCGGAACTCGGATACCCAGGAGGAGGCACCTAAGCCAAAGGCTCGGCCCGGAACCAGCTGACGGTGCTGGAACCAGGTGGTGGACCCCAAGGTCCACAGGAGAGGAGAGAACAGCTAGGCCGCGAGGCAGCCGCAGTTACCGAACCCCAACAGTCCTACAGGGGGAGCTGGGCCTACTGGCACTACAGAACCAGCCTTGACTACCAGTTCACGCAGCCCACATAGGAAGCTCCTAAACTGGAGGCACCCTGGAGTTGGCTAACTCGACCGCACCACGACGGGGCAAGCATAGGCGTCTCAGTGAAGTTGACACAACCCGGAAACAGCTGACGGTGCTGAAACCAGGCTTGGCACGAGGGAGTACCTGTGACAAGAACACTGCCGAGAACCAGCTGGCGGTGCTGGAACCCGGATGCGTTGCCCCAGTGTGCAAGAGCCAATGGCACGACCGAGGACCAGCTGACGGTGCTGGAACCCGGTTACTAAGCTGTAGGTGCCCGCGCTTAAAAGCACTACCAAGGACCGCCTGGCGTTGGCGGAACTCGGATACCCAGGAGGAGGCACCTAAGCCAAAGGCTCGGCCCGGAACCAGCTGACGGTGCTGGAACCAGGTGGTGGACCCGAAGGTCCACAGGAGAGGAGAGAACAGCTAGGCCGCGAGGCAGCCGCAGTTACCGAACCCCAACAGTCCTACAGGGGGAGCTGGGCCTACTGGCACTACAGAACCAGCCTTGACTACCAGTTCACGCAGCCCACATAGGAAGCTCCTAAACTGGAGGCACCCTGGAGTTGGCTAACCCGACCGCACCACGACGAGGCAAGCATAGGTGTCTCAGTGAGCTTGACACAACCCGGAAACAGCTGACGGTGCTGAAACCAGGCTTGGCACGAGGGAGTACCTGTGACAAAAACACTGCCGAGAACCAGCTGGCGGTGCTGGAACCCGGATGCGTTGCCCCAGTGTGCAAGAGCCAATGGCACGACCGAGGACCAGCTGACGGTGCTGGAACCCGGTTACTAAGCTGTAGGTGCCCGCGCTTAAAAGCACTACCAAGGACCGCCTGGCGTTGGCGGAACTCGGATACCCAGGAGGAGGCACCTAAGCCAAAGGCTCGGCCCGGAACCAGCTGACGGTGCTGGAACCAGGTGGTGGACCCCAAGGTCCACAGGAGAGGAGAGAACAGCTAGGCCGCGAGGCAGCCGCAGTTACCGAACCCCAACAGTCCTACAGGGGGAGCTGGGCCTACTGGCACTACAGAACCAGCCTTGACTACCAGTTCACGCAGCCCACATAGGAAGCTCCTAAACTGGAGGCACCCTGGAGTTGGCTAACCCGACCGCACCACGACGAGGCAAGCATAGGTGTCTCAGTGAGCTTGACACAACCCGGAAACAGCTGACGGTGCTGAAACCAGGCTTGGCACGAGGGAGTACCTGTGACAAAAACACTGCCGAGAACCAGCTGGCGGTGCTGGAACCCGGATGCGTTGCCCCAGTGTGCAAGAGCCAATGGCACGACCGAGGACCAGCTGACGGTGCTGGAACCCGGTTACTAAGCTGTAGGTGCCCGCGCTTAAAAGCACTACCAAGGACCGCCTGGCGTTGGCGGAACTCGGATACCCAGGAGGAGGCACCTAAGCCAAAGGCTCGGCCCGGAACCAGCTGACGGTGCTGGAACCAGGTGGTGGACCCCAAGGTCCACAGGAGAGGAGAGAACAGCTAGGCCGCGAGGCAGCCGCAGTTACCGAACCCCAACAGTCCTACAGGGGGAGCTGGGCCTACTGGCACTACAGAACCAGCCTTGACTACCAGTTCACGCAGCCCACATAGGAAGCTCCTAAACTGGAGGCACCCTGGAGTTGGCTAACCCGACCGCACCACGACGAGGCAAGCATAGGTGTCTCAGTGAGCTTGACACAACCCGGAAACAGCTGACGGTGCTGAAACCAGGCTTGGCACGAGGGAGTACCTGTGACAAAAACACTGCCGAGAACCAGCTGGCGGTGCTGGAACCCGGATGCGTTGCCCCAGTGTGCAAGAGCCAATGGCACGACCGAGGACCAGCTGACGGTGCTGGAACCCGGTTACTAAGCTGTAGGTGCCCGCGCTTAAAAGCACTACCAAGGACCGCCTGGCGTTGGCGGAACTCGGATACCCAGGAGGAGGCACCTAAGCCAAAGGCTCGGCCCGGAACCAGCTGACGGTGCTGGAACCAGGTGGTGGACCCCAAGGTCCACAGGAGAGGAGAGAACAGCTAGGCCGCGAGGCAGCCGCAGTTACCGAACCCCAACAGTCCTACAGGGGGAGCTGGGCCTACTGGCACTACAGAACCAGCCTTGACTACCAGTTCACGCAGCCCACATAGGAAGCTCCTAAACTGGAGGCACCCTGGAGTTGGCTAACCCGACCGCACCACGACGAGGCAAGCATAGGTGTCTCAGTGAGCTTGACACAACCCGGAAACAGCTGACGGTGCTGAAACCAGGCTTGGCACGAGGGAGTACCTGTGACAAAAACACTGCCGAGAACCAGCTGGCGGTGCTGGAACCCGGATGCGTTGCCCCAGTGTGCAAGAGCCAATGGCACGACCGAGGACCAGCTGACGGTGCTGGAACCCGGTTACTAAGCTGTAGGTGCCCGCGCTTAAAAGCACTACCAAGGACCGCCTGGCGTTGGCGGAACTCGGATACCCAGGAGGAGGCACCTAAGCCAAAGGCTCGGCCCGGAACCAGCTGACGGTGCTGGAACCAGGTGGTGGACCCCAAGGTCCACAGGAGAGGAGAGAACAGCTAGGCCGCGAGGCAGCCGCAGTTACCGAACCCCAACAGTCCTACAGGGGGAGCTGGGCCTACTGGCACTACAGAACCAGCCTTGACTACCAGTTCACGCAGCCCACATAGGAAGCTCCTAAACTGGAGGCACCCTGGAGTTGGCTAACTCGACCGCACCACGACGGGGCAAGCATAGGCGTCTCAGTGAAGTTGACACAACCCGGAAACAGCTGACGGTGCTGAAACCAGGCTTGGCACGAGGGAGTACCTGTGACAAGAACACTGCCGAGAACCAGCTGGCGGTGCTGGAACCCGGATGCGTTGCCCCAGTGTGCAAGAGCCAATGGCACGACCGAGGACCAGCTGACGGTGCTGGAACCCGGTTACTAAGCTGTAGGTGCCCGCGCTTAAAAGCACTACCAAGGACCGCCTGGCGTTGGCGGAACTCGGATACCCAGGAGGAGGCACCTAAGCCAAAGGCTCGGCCCGGAACCAGCTGACGGTGCTGGAACCAGGTGGTGGACCCCAAGGTCCACAGGAGAGGAGAGAACAGCTAGGCCGCGAGGCAGCCGCAGTTACCGAACCCCAACAGTCCTACAGGGGGAGCTGGGCCTACTGGCACTACAGAACCAGCCTTGACTACCAGTTCACGCAGCCCACATAGGAAGCTCCTAAACTGGAGGCACCCTGGAGTTGGCTAACCCGACCGCACCACGACGAGGCAAGCATAGGTGTCTCAGTGAGCTTGACACAACCCGGAAACAGCTGACGGTGCTGAAACCAGGCTTGGCACGAGGGAGTACCTGTGACAAAAACACTGCCGAGAACCAGCTGGCGGTGCTGGAACCCGGATGCGTTGCCCCAGTGTGCAAGAGCCAATGGCACGACCGAGGACCAGCTGACGGTGCTGGAACCCGGTTACTAAGCTGTAGGTGCCCGCGCTTAAAAGCACTACCAAGGACCGCCTGGCGTTGGCGGAACTCGGATACCCAGGAGGAGGCACCTAAGCCAAAGGCTCGGCCCGGAACCAGCTGACGGTGCTGGAACCAGGTGGTGGACCCCAAGGCCCACAGGAGAGGAGAGAACAGCTAGGCCGCGAGGCAGCCGCAGTTACCGAACCCCAACAGTCCTACAGGGGGAGCTGGGCCTACTGGCACTACAGAACCAGCCTTGACTACCAGTTCACGCAGCCCACATAGGAAGCTCCTAAACTGGAGGCACCCTGGAGTTGGCTAACTCGACCGCACCACGACGGGGCAAGCATAGGCGTCTCAGTGAAGTTGACACAACCCGGAAACAGCTGACGGTGCTGAAACCAGGCTTGGCACGAGGGAGTACCTGTGACAAGAACACTGCCGAGAACCAGCTGGCGGTGCTGGAACCCGGATGCGTTGCCTTGCCTATTAAAGATTGTCTTCCTAGAGCCCCAACTAGCGGTGTTGGAGCAAAGGGTAAGCAGGGGGAGATGAGTGTAGGCCGAAGCCTGCACTGGAGGCAGCTTTGTGTCTGCGTTGCGTTTGCAGGACACTTTGCCGGCTACACACTGGGGGAACAGCTGGCGTTGCTGAACCCCACTAACACAATGGCGTGTGTTTTTCTCTGTGCAGCTAGCACTTGCGGGCAAAAACTAGCGATGTTAGAGCCCGTGTTGAAGCAGGAGGAGGAGGAGAGGAGCAGAGTGTAGGCCGAAGCTTAGTTGAACCAATTTCAAAGGAAACCTTTAACCCCCCCCTCAGGTGTTACAAAGTACAAGAGACACACCTTGTGCAGTATTAATGCTGCACAAGTGAAAGGTTGCTCTATTAATTTGTCTACTTGCACACGCTGAATGAAAGACATACACAATTTACCCCATTCTACAGTCAAACTGTAGTGGATGCGTGACTTGGTTTTTTGATGAGACGCAGCACAGGTGTCCAAAATAACGCCTTGGTGCTTGGAGCAGCTTCCTGAGCGTTGTTATTTGCTGTACAGGAGTCTGCGCTCTTGTGTTATCCCTTGGCAATGCCCTGTTAGCGCTGCCCATCTTATGACATCATTTCATGTTGGCCGGTGCGGTTAACGATGGCCATAAATCCCAGACCCACAGTGTCTTTTCATAAAGCCACACTGCGGTGCTGGGATTCGTGGCCTTGAGCAGTAAATATTTTGGCCGCTCACACACGTCCTTACACCTGCTTCAGACTGGGCGGCCTCTGCTGATCCCTTCTCGCATGCCGCGGCCATGAGGCTGCACAGTCTGAAGAAGGCTGAAGGAGATGAGTTAAGACAGGCGAAGATATGCACTGCTCGTGCCCATCAATCACACCCTCGCAGTCAAAATAATTAAGACAACGAGGAGCATTTTATTCAGGCAGGGCGGACGAACAGGCGCAAGTAGCCAACCAATGATGTCAGAAGACGGGAAGCGCTACCAAGGGGGGTGCTGCGTATCATTAGAAAGGAAAGTCACACCTCAGGGACAGTGGAATGGTCTCAAAGAGACACATTTTGTACGTGTTGAGTTCCACGTGGGCAAGGAGAAAACATCAGCCACCTTGTACAAATGCAGCAGTACTGCTGTACAAGGTGGCTGTTATACATAGAAACACCTGGGGGTGGGGGCCAGGCTCCCTTCAATTTCAGTTCATGTGCCTGCGTGGCGTTTGCAGGTCACGTTGCAAGCTGCACAGCAGGGGAACAGCTGGCGGTGCTGAACCCCACTAACACATTGGCTGGTGTTTTTCTCTGTGCAGCTAGCATTTCCGGGCAAAAACTAGCGGTGTTTGAGCCCAGGGTCAGCAGGAGGAGGAGGAGAGGAGCAAAGTGTAGGCCGAAGCCTGCACTGGTGGCAGCTTTTGGTCGGTTGTGCCAGCGTGGCTTGTGCTGGACACGATGCCGGCTACACAGCGGGGGAACAGCTGGCGTTGCTGAACCCCACTAACACATTGGCTGGTGTTTTTCTCTGTGCAGCTAGCATTTCCGGGCAAAAACTAGCGTTGTTAGAGCCCAGGGTCAGCAGGAGGAGGAGAGGAGCAGAGTGTAGGCCGAAGCCTAGTTGAACCAATTTCAAAGGTTACCTTTAACCCCCCCTCAGGTGTTACAAAGAACAAGAGCCACTCCTTCTGCAGCATTAATGCTGCACAAGTAAAAGGTTGCTCTATTAATTTGTCTACTTGCACAAGCTGAATGCAACACGTAGACTATTTAGCCCATTATACTGTTTAACAGTAGTGGAGGCGTGACTTGTCTTTTTAAAGAAAAGCAGCACAGGTGTCGAAAACAACACCTTTTTGCATGGGCGCAGCTTCCTGAGCGTTGTTAGTTGCTGTACAGGAGTCTGCGCTCTTGTGATCCTTTGGCCATGCGCTGTGAGCGCTTCCTGTCTTATGACCTCATTTCATGTTGGCCGTTGCGGTTAGCGATGGACATGAATCCCAGACCCACAGTGTGTTTTTAAAAAATCACACTGCGGTGCTGGGATTCGTGCCCTGGTGCAGTAAATATGTTTGCCGCTCACACATGTCCTTACACCTGCTTCAGACTGGACGGCCTCATCTGATCCCTTATCGCCTGCCGAGGCCATGAGGACACCCAGTCTGAAGAAGGCGGAAGGAGATGAGTGAACACAGGCAAACATATGCACTGCACATGCCCATCAATCACACCCTCGCTGTCCAAAAAAATAAGACACCGAGGGCCGTTGTTTCGAGCAGGGGAGATGCACAGGCGCAGCCAGCTAACCAATGATGTCAAAAGACGGGCAGCGCTAACAAGGGTGGTGCTGCGTGTCATTACAAAGGAAAGTCACACCTCAGGGACATTGTAATGGTCTCTAATGAGACACATTTTGTACGTGTTGAGTTCCACGTGGGCAAGGAGAAAAAGTCAGCCACCTCGTACAAATGCAGCAGTACTGCTGTACAAGGTGGCTGTTATACATAGAAACACCTGTGGGTGGGGGGCAGGCTCCCTTCAATTTCAGTTCATGTGCCTGCGTGGCGTTTGCAGGTCACGTTGCAAGCTACACAGCAGGGGAACAGCTGGCGTTGCTGAACCCCACTGACACATTGACTGGTGTTTTTCTCTGTGCAGATTGCATGTCCGGGCAAAAACTAGCGGTGTTAGAGCCCAGGGTCAGCAGGAGGAGGAGGAGAGGAGCAAAGTGTAGGCCGAAGCCTGCACTGGTGGCAGCTTTTGGTCGGTTGTGCCAGCGTGGCTTGTGCTGGACACGATGCCGGCTACACAGCGGGGGAACAGCTGGCGGTGCTGAACCCCACTAACACATTGGCTGGTGTTTTTCTCTGTGCAGCTAGCATTTCCGGGCAAAAACTAGCGTTGTTTGAGCCCAGGGTCAGCAGGAGGAGTAGAGGAGCAGAGTGTAGGCCGAAGCCTAGTTGAACCAATTTCAAAGGTTACCTTTAACCCCCCCCCTCAGGTGTTGCAAGGTACAAGAGCCACACCTTGAACAGCATTAATGATGCACAAGTCAAAGGTTGCTCTATTTAATTTTGCTCCTTGCACACGCTGAATTAAACACGTACACTATTTAGCCCATTATACTGTCAAACAGTTGTGGAGGCGTGACTTGTCTTTTTAACGAGACGCAGCACAGGTGTCAAAATTTGCACCTAGGTACTGGGCGCAGATTCCTGAGCGTTGTTATTTGCTGTACAGGAGTCTGCGCTATTGTGTTATCCCTTGGCAATACCCTGTTAGTGCAGGCCGTCTCATGACCTCATTTCATGTTGGCCGGTGCGGTTAACGATGGCCATAAATCCCAGACCCATAGTGGCTTTTCCTAAAGTCACACTGCGGTGCTGGGATTCGTGGCCTTGTGCAGTAAATATGTTCGCCGCTCACACATGTCCTTACACCTGCTTCAGACTGGGCGGCCTCAGCTGATCCCTTATCGCATGCCGCGGCCATGAGGCCGCACAGTCAGAAGAAGGCGGAAGGAGGGGAGTGAAAACAGGGGAACATATGCACTGCTCGTGCCCATCAATCACACCCTCGCAGTCAAAATATATGAGACAACGGGGGGCGTTGTGTCGGACAGGGGGGACGCACAGGCACAGCCAGCCAACCAATGATGTCAGGAGACGGGCAGCGCTAACAATGGGGGTGCTGCGTGTCATTAAAAAGGAAAGTCACACCTCAGGGACATTGTAATGGTCTGTAATGAGACACATTTTGTACTTGTTGAGTTCCACGTGTGCAAGGAGAAAAAGTCAGCCACCTTGTACAAATGCAGCAGTACTGCTGTACAAGGTGGCTGTTATACATAGAAACACCTGTGGGTGGGGGCAGGCTCCCTTCAATTTCAGTTCATGTGCCTGCGTGGCGTTTGCAGGTCACGTTGCAAGCTACACAGCAGGGGAACAGCTGGCGTTGCTGAACCCCACTGACACATTGACTGGTGTTTTTCTCTGTGCAGATTGCATGTCCGGGCAAAAACTAGCGGTGTTAGAGCCCAGGGTCAGCAGGAGGAGGAGGAGAGGAGCAAAGTGTAGGCCGAAGCCTGCACTGGTGGCAGCTTTTGGTCGGTTGTGCCAGCGTGGCTTGTGCTGGACACGATGCCGGCTACACAGCGGGGGAACAGCTGGCGGTGCTGAACCCCACTAACACATTGGCTGGTGTTTTTCTCTGTGCAGCTAGCATTTCTGGGCAAAAACTAGCGTTGTTTGAGCCCAGGGTCAGCAGGAGGAGTAGAGGAGCAGAGTGTAGGCCGAAGCCTAGTTGAACCAATTTCAAAGGTTACCTTTAACCCCCCCCCTCAGGTGTTGCAAGGTACAAGAGCCACACCTTGAACAGCATTAATGATGCACAAGTCAAAGGTTGCTCTATTTAATTTTGCTCCTTGCACACGCTGAATTAAACACGTACACTATTTAGCCCATTATACTGTCAAACAGTTGTGGAGGCGTGACTTGTCTTTTTAACGAGACGCAGCACAGGTGTCAAAATTTGCACCTAGGTACTGGGCGCAGATTCCTGAGCGTTGTTATTTGCTGTACAGGAGTCTGCGCTATTGTGTTATCCCTTGGCAATACCCTGTTAGTGCAGGCCGTCTCATGACCTCATTTCATGTTGGCCGGTGCGGTTAACGATGGCCATAAATCCCAGACCCATAGTGGCTTTTCCTAAAGTCACACTGCGGTGCTGGGATTCGTGGCCTTGTGCAGTAAATATGTTCGCCGCTCACACATGTCCTTACACCTGCTTCAGACTGGGCGGCCTCAGCTGATCCCTTATCGCATGCCGCGGCCATGAGGCCGCACAGTCAGAAGAAGGCGGAAGGAGGGGAGTGAAAACAGGGGAACATATGCACTGCTCGTGCCCATCAATCACACCCTCGCAGTCAAAATATATGAGACAACGGGGGGCGTTGTGTCGGACAGGGGGGACGCACAGGCACAGCCAGCCAACCAATGATGTCAGGAGACGGGCAGCGCTAACAATGGGGGTGCTGCGTGTCATTAAAAAGGAAAGTCACACCTCAGGGACATTGTAATGGTCTGTAATGAGACACATTTTGTACTTGTTGAGTTCCACGTGTGCAAGGAGAAAAAGTCAGCCACCTTGTACAAATGCAGCAGTACTGCTGTACAAGGTGGCTGTTATACATAGAAACACCTGTGGGTGGGGGGCAGGCTCCCTTCAATTTCAGTTCATGTGCCTGCGTGGCGTTTGCAGGTCACGTTGCAAGCTACACAGCAGGGGAACAGCTGGCGTTGCTGAACCCCACTGACACATTGACTGGTGTTTTTCTCTGTGCAGATTGCATGTCCGGGCAAAAACTAGCGGTGTTAGAGCCCAGGGTCAGCAGGAGGAGGAGGAGAGGAGCAAAGTGTAGGCCGCAGCCTGCACTGGTGGCAGCTTTTGTTCTGTTGTGCCAGCGTGGCTTGTGCTGGACACGTTGCCGACTACACAGCAGGGGAACAGCTGGCGGTGCTGAACCCCACTAACACATTGGCTGGTGTTTTTCTCTGTGCAGCTAGCATTTCCGGGCAGAAACTGGCGTTGTTTGAGCCCAGGGTCAGCAGGAGGAGTAGAGGAGCAGAGTGTAGGCCGAAGCCTAGTTGAACCAATTTCAAAGGTTACCTTTAACCCCCCCCTCAGGTGTTGCAAGGTACAAGAGCCACACCTTGAACAGCATTAATGATGCACAAGTCAAAGGTTGCTCTATTTAATTTTGCTCCTTGCACACGCTGAATTAAACACGTACACTATTTAGCCCATTATACTGTCAAACAGTTGTGGAGGCGT